>NC_051186.1:10795499-10898349 GCF_013339695.2 Rhipicephalus sanguineus
AACATACCCCACGTGAACATATACTGCAGGAATTCCGCACGCTACAAGAAAAGTACCACACTTACAAAGAATTTTATACTGATGGTTCGAAGACGTCTGCGTATGTTGGAAGCAGCGTGATAGGAGGAACATGCGAGCAGGTAGCAAGGCTACCACATTTTGTCTCCATCTACACCGCAGAGTGCCATGCCTTATGGATGGCAGTACGGAATATCATAAGCTCAAAACAAAAGAAGCAGTCATTTTTACAGACTCTTTAAGTGCTCTCAGAGCCTAAATTCAATATCTCAGTATGAGCCCTTTATTGGTGATATTTTAAACATGTTATCTCATCTCACCGAGGACCATACCATACACTTCTGTTGGGTCCCGAGTCACGTTGGGATCCCAGGCAATGAAAGGGCGGACCAACTCGCAGCAACGGCAAAAGAGCTACGTGTTTCAAAAATCAGTGTACCAGTTAGGGATGGAATTAAAGCAGTTTCGCCGGGCCATCACCTCTCATTGGCAGCAAGAATGGAAATCGCAACAAACAACAAACTTCACCTAATAAAACCTGTCCTTGATGAGTGGAAGACTTGCTTTCATCAAGAGCGTTTTATCGAAGTAGTACTGTGCCGACTTCGAATAGGCCATACACACGTCACACATAATTATCTACTGGCAGATAACGAACCAGCAGCATGTGATAAATGCAATGAACAACTAACAGTTGTACACATTTTAATAGCATGCCCACATATGGAACCGTTAAGACAAAAACATTTTCAAATCTTTTATAAGTTGAAAATTCCATTTCATCCAATGTTAATCTTAGGAGATGACCCGTTAATACCCCTGGCTAATGTATTCAGCTTTTTAGATGAAGCAAAATTGCTAATAAACTTTAATTACCACAAACTATGCCACCTCTACCAGACCAGCAAAACTCATGCGAACTGTAGCACGGCCTCTCCGGAGAGACCCTTGCTGCAGCAGGAATTTAAACTAAGGCACTTGCCTCCCGGCCTTTGGGTATAAGGGCGCTGGCAGGGCAGTAGTGCTAGGTGAACTCCTTCACGGTTTTAACAAGATAGTCACGCGCAGCAACCATACACATTGACCACCCCACGCATCAGGTTCACAATTTAGAGTATATATATATGTATATATATATATATATATATATATATATATATATATATATATATATATATATATATATATATATATAATCTTACGCTCTTACGCAACTAGGTCTCTTAGGCCTCTCTACAGCCAGACTACACCATTCATTATATCCCATGTGTCACCGCCTAGCACACATTTCATAGTCAGGACCATAGTGTTGTTCACTATAGTGTTTTTGTTCTCTCCCCACCATGTGTCTGGCGCAGCATAGCCTTAGTCGCTCTTGCGCCATAAAACTCAACTCAACAACAACAACAAATCGAAATTCAATGCGGGAGCAGTCCGGTCATGCATGTTTTAAAAACAATTGACGTAAGCAACGTGTGACGTACATGCGTGGAAGGTTTCCGTCATTGCGATTGAGAGTGTGTGCGCCGTTGCCTAGATTCAGATAGATTCCTGATGAAGCTGAGATGATCAGTTCTTTTCTCGTTCTGTTATCCTTGGATTATCTCAGTTCATTTTGTGTCAATGTTTGTGCGTGTTCGGCCAGCGCGTTCTATGATACCTTCCTCTTTCTTGCGTCATACATATGTTGTTTTAGTCTTTGCAGAAAGCTGCCTGTCTCGCCGATATAACTGCCACTACAGCCCGCGCACGGGATGCTATAGACAACGCCTAATTTTTTTTCTTTTGGCAACTTGTCTTTTACCCTCACAAGGGAATGCCTCATCCTGTTTGTTGGCAAATTCTTTAAAAAAAGTGCCTACACCAAACATCTGAATTTTCGGATAGCCGTAGGGCCGCCACAGCCAACGTGCAAAACGCTCTGATTTCCTTTTGTGCGATATCCCTACAAATGCTCATCTTTCGAAGAGGAGGCCAGCGCTTATGCCAAATATGTATTCTTTGTCGCCTGGCTTCAAGGTCACAAACAGATATGAATTGTAAGCTTTGGTCGGCTGAAAAAAGGACCCATGAAAAGAATGTACAAGCATTTCTAACTAACTCGCATTGTTTGTGCCCTCGTCGCATGTTTCTGCTTTTACAAAGATAGCTTTTGTTTCAAGTTGTTGAATTAAGCGAAGCAAATCCCGTTGCATCAAAAGTGCTGGAGTTGCCTTATGGGACACCACGAAAGCCACCGGCTGTGTCCAACTTTTCGATATATGCCAGACACCGCGACGAAGTGCGATGTTCGCCTCAGGAGACGTCCTGCTATTTCTGTCAGCTGTAAATTCAACTACGGTGTCTTTCGACTGATCTTTCTTAAAATTTTGTGTATAGAGAACGAATTAGAAGACCAGAGGGAGGCTCTACTGGTGACGCAAGACCCTGACAACCAACTACGATTGGTGAAGAGGGCGCGGCCTGCGGCAGCGAGCCATGGCTACCTGGACAGAGGAGGCCACCCACCTTAGGGCTGAAGTACAAAGAGCCTGGTCAACATAAAGTTCATTTCTCTCTCTGAAGATGATTTCATCAAACATCAGCCAACATACTCTGAACTGGCCAATTTTTGGTTACAGATTTTATATTGCCAATGGCATTAGGTATGATGCCAGGTGTCATGGGTATGCATGTCTGCCAGCCAGCACCTCAATGTCGTCTCATGTGGCAAGTGGAGCACCTCTCTCAAGAAGCGATAGGCGTTTGGCGAATGGAAGAAAAGTTCAGGCCGAATTTCTTCGTTTCCTTTGACCACTACATTTTAGATTTTGGAAAGGAACAGAACCGAATTTCAGCTTTTACGAAATCGAAAAGGTTTACTGATACATGTGGCGCAATCGTTTTCAGTTCGTGTCCATGTCATTGTTGTAATTTACTGTATGTTGCATTCTAAAAAGAGAATAAATCACATCTGTTATTACCTGTTGGTCAAGAATGTAATTTGGAATTGAGTTTAACAACAATGTTTTATATAAAAACAGCGAGAAATTCAGGGGAACATGGAAGCTCGTAGAGACGGAACATTCGTGAACACAGAGCATCGCTGGAGCCAACATTTCGACACGGAGTCTTGTCTTCAAGGCTGCCAATGAATTTTTCATTTCCACTTTATATACAAGAGCAGCTTTCAGAGGTTCTCGCCAAAAAATTTGCTTTGTGTTTCCTGACTTTTACCTATGTTGCTTTGCACCTTTTGAAGTGGCCGTCACTAAAGCTCTTTTCGGAGATGGATCATTGACTCCTTGATCTAACTCGTACAATGCACACCGTAGGAATGTTTGGTTTTACTACATCATCTATACTTACAGTCGACATGTAGCTGCTTCCAAACCTTCCGATTTGCTGACACGTCACATGTAATTCAATGAACCGACTTACACTCATCTGCCATACTGGCTGGCTTTGATGTCCAGGGCGTACTGATAATGTGGCCGCTTTGCGTGGCTAGTGAGGCCACGGCCATGATTTGTGTGGCTGGTGAGGCACGCGGAGTGGTTGTTGTGGCAGGTGGTAGGGCACCTGTGGGGAATTCGTCGTTTAAATAAAGAAGAATAGTACATACGCAAGAGGCAGTCACAATATTCTGTATGTTTCTGAAATTATATTTTGAAATCAGCTTTATGTTTTGTTCCTATGAATAGCTGCTTAATTGAACGTCTACTTTAGTGTGTTTACCTGTACATCAGAACTTGTCCTCGCACAGTTTTGCACTCGAGCACGGCAATGAATCCAGAGGCGAAACTTCGGTATGTAGAACAAGGTGACTGAAATTTCATACATAAAGGAGGAGCCTGTGGTCACGCAACCGAGCAAATGGAAACTTGCCCAGACGAGAAGAAATCGTGATTCTACACAGCTGGATTGCTGCGCGTAATTTGCCAGAGAAAATGCCGTTTTACAATATATATGCTCAATAATAGTGAACATATGGTACTACTACGAGAGAAAACAAACGACATTCTGAAATACAGAAATGATTGACAGGGGGCTTCTGTCAATAAGAGACAGCGTGGTGAAAGACCATGTCGAATTTAAATCCCAAAGAATTATTCTCCCATGCACTGGTATAGCATCATCAGACAGATCATGTGAAACCGGAGAGAACGTTCCTAGCCGATTACCTGTTTACCTGTTTCTTACGTAGACCGCCTTTTGTGCGTACCTTATGATATGTCGAAGAATGTCTGTTGATTTTACTATATAAGTTTTCATTCCTTGACGTAACGTAGATTCTCCAATTTTTGGTATTATTGCCGTCTTACGCGGCCGCTTTTAACTAGCTCGATATCAATTGGCAGTCCAGCGCATCGATACAGACATTTTCACACTTGACACACATAGCCTCTGAGGAAACGGGTTTGTCACCGGTGTAAAGCAACGTTAGATGCGGAAATTCATTTCCGGGTGTTTCACACCAGAACGGAACTTATGATTGCATGTGAAACAATTCTTGTTTGACAGTGTAGGAGTGACGTGTGACTAAGTTGCTATGTAGTCACATATATGACTGCAGTCGTTGCCCCCGTGTCACAACAATAGCTGTGGGACAATGCATACCGTATCACCATGCACATACATGGAGTTCACGAACCTGCCAATCGGCACTGGTTGGCTTCATGACAAAGATGCTGTAGAATACATATGTGCTTCCTCTTTTCGTACAATAACGGTTGCTGAGGCAGTGAAGTGTTCCTTGAGGGTGAATGGCAGAACTCACTTCCGCAGTCTAAACGTGCCTTGACAAGACTCTTCTACAGGTTCATTAAGCACTTCCTGTCACTTCCCCAAGTTGTGTGTGACGGTATGTTTAGAATATTCGTTGTTTTTAGGCACTTTGTGTTAATGTACTTGATGTGTGGGATGAAGGACAGTTTGAGTCAAGAATGACACCCAGAAACTTATGTTCTTTGTTGACCTAAGCGTTGTCCATCCAGCGTAACCTGAGATCTGATACAAGGCCTCTTTTTCTGTTAAAAAGAACACACGAACTTTTAAGGGGGTTTATCTTAAAACCATTTTCATTTGCTCACTTAGTTATTTCGTTCAGGCCAAGCTGGACTTGTCGCTCACAGATTGAGAGTATACATGATTTGAAGCCTATTTGGACGTCATCAACATATACACAGTAAAACATTGCGGGAGGAATAGCCGTACGAAGGGAGTTCATTTTAGCAATGAAGAGGGTGCAGCTAAGCACTCCTCCTTGTGGCACACCAGTTTCTTGAGTGAACAGTTTCGACAGGACATTTCCCACTCTAGCGCGAAAAGTGCGATTAGACAGGCACCTTTCTATTGTTTTGAGCATGCTGCCCCGAACACCCATTGCGGACAGGTTCGAGGATTCCAAATCACCATGTTGTGTCATAGGCTTTCTCGAGGTCGAGAAATACGGAAAGAAAAAAACTGTTTATCAATAAAGGCATCTCTAACTATTCTCTCAATGCGAACAAGGTGGTCTAGTGTTGAGCGACCCTCCCTGAAGCCGCACTGAAGTGGGTGTACTAGGTTGTTGTTTTCGAGAAGATAGATTAATCGCCGGTTTATCATTTTTTTTGATAGAGTTTGCACAAGCAGCTCGTCAATGCTATTGGCCTATAGCTACTGGCCAAGGACGGATCTTTCCCTTGCTTGTGTATTGGAACAATAATGTCTTCTTTCCAAGACGTTGGAATGTACCCAGCTACCCACAAGGTGTTGTAGAGAGACAAAAGTGCATTCTGTGCTTCGGGGTGTAATTATACGATCACCACCTGGTTCTGAGTTGTGGCAGGAGTTCAAAGCGGCCTTGAATTAGGCTACATTAAACGGACGGTTGTAAGGTTCATCTTTTGCGCACTTTCGTTCAAGACGTTCCCGCTCTGCGCGTTCCTTGAACCTCAGGAAAGTTGGATTATAGTGGGATGCGCTCGAGATATGTTCAAAGTGTTCACCCAGAAAGTGTGCCTGGTCTTCCATGGTATTGCCTTCGGTATTTACTAAGGGTAGTGGTTGTGTTTCCCGGCCAACCTTACCCTCATCCGTATAGGAGTTTATGTTCGATATGTACTTGTGCCAGCTTTCTCTCCTAGCCTGTCGACGGACTCGTCTGCCCTGCGACTTGGTTTGCCTGAAATTTACGAGGTTTCCCGGCTGTTGGATGGTGACGAAGCCCAATCTTTGTTCTGTTTTTTCCTTCCCTCCCTACATTCTTCATTAAACCAGGGTATACGACGTTTTTTGACTTCTCTGTAGTTTTGTTTAATACATTTTTCAGCAGCGTCTATAATAAAATCTGTTATATACGCCACAGCATCGTCTGTTCTAGAGAAAGCAATGTCATCCCAATGTAGATATGTGTGTTCTTGGAACAGCTCGCAGTTTGCTGACTTATTTTTCCAACGGGGAAGCTGGGGGGAACCACTGTCTCGTTTTGTTAAGCTTATCGCTACAGGGAAGTAGTCGCTTCCGTAGGGGTTCTTAATAACCTGCCATTCAAGATACGGAACTAGAGTACTGGATGTGACGGTTAAGCCGACAGATGAGTATGTTTGGTGCGTGGCATTGAAGTACGTGTGTTCGTTTTTGTTGAGCAGACATGCACCAGTAGAGAATAGGAAATTTTCTATCAGTCTTCCTCTCGCATCACAACGAGAATCTCCCCAAGGTGTGCTATGTGCATTGAAATCTCCAAGTAGTAAATATGGTTCAGGCAGCTCATCAATTTGGTTCTGGAATTCAGTTCTACTTAACCCCTGGGGGAATGTATAATGAGATGACAGTGATTAGCTTGTTAAAAAGCACCGCTTGATTAGCGACTGCTTTTAGATGCGTTCTCAGATGGAGTTGCCTGCAGCTAACGCTACTATCAACTATGATCGCCACACCATCGGAGGAAATGACTGCGTCGTCACGGTCCCTGCGGCATATCGCATATTGTCTGAGGAACTTTGTGTGTGTTGGTTTAAGTTGTGTTTCTTGAACACACAGCACTTTTGGACTCAATTTACGCAGGAGCTCATTAACGTCGTCTAGGTTATGCAGAAGACCTCTGACGTTCCATTGCAATACCTGCGTATCCATCTTGAATGGAAGGTTAGTGTTGTGTGTTTAGAGAAACCTCAAGTTACGGAGCTCTTTCTAGGCCCCGTAATAGGAACTTGTCCTTTATTAGAGCGGTCGACAGAGTCGCGCCGTTCCTTTGGCGCGTTCCACGCCGCCTCACTCGAACTAGTGTCGATCACCTCTTGCGAGGCGTTGGATGTTCGCCAAATAGGCCTCGCCTCAGGAGGCAGAGCGTTTGGGCCCAACTGCTCAGAGGCTGGTGGGTCCGTTTTGAGAGATGGCGATGCAGCACTGGCTGCAGCCACCGAGGGGGAAGTTGACGTCACTGCCAGCTCACTACGTGTGCGCTGGACAGCCGCCGGAAGCCGTTGTGACGCTGCCCCCTGTCGCGCCACATCGGCAAACCTACCATTCGGTAGGTAGGAAATACGCCTGCGTGCCTCCTTGAAGGAGATGTTTTCTTTGACCCTAATTACAACTATTTCCTTCTCTCTCTTCCATGATGGGCACGATCGCGAGTACGCGGCGTGGTCCCCATCACAGTTCACACAGTGTGCAGCATTTTCGCAGGACTCGGACGGATGTTCAGTTGCACTACATTTTGCACAGGTAGAGCGGCCGCGACAGTTTTGTGAACTGTGGCCTAATCGCTGGCACTTGAAGCATCGGAGAGGATTTGGAGTGTAGGGTCTGACTTTGAGTTTGATGTACCCTGCCTCGATCGTTTCGGGCAGGACACTGGAGCCAAAGTAAGGATTAGATGCTCTGTCTGTATTTCATTTCCGTCACGCCTCATGCTAATTCTCTTGACATTCAGGACATTCTGGTCACTACAGCCCTCAACAAGTTCAGCCTCAGTTAGTCCCATGAGGTCATCATCTGAGACAACACCACGGGATCTGTTCATCGTGCGGTGGGGGTGACTGTCACTGGGACGTCCCCAAATGATGTTAGATTCGACAGTTTCTGATGCTGTATTTGGCCGGGGAACTCTAAGAGAAGATCGCCATTTGCCATTCTCGATGCTTTGTAGGCCTGCTCCAAGTGTATCTTACAGAGTTTTCGAGACCAGGAAAGGTGAGATCGTTCTTACTGTGTTTCCTGCTTTTTCGGAATGTACGACATGATAACGTGGAAAGGTTTCTTCCTGGTGTCGAACAAAGAGAAATACATCTTCGGTACGCGCCCCTCTTATGGGGACGATCGGGAAGTTTCGGGAAAGAGCTATCCATAGGATGTCGTATGTTTCGGCAGTAACGCCAACCACCCACCACGGAGCCCAACTAGGGGACGCTGCCGGAAGTGTGAAAAAGCAGATATGGGAAGTGCCAGCTGTACGTTACCGCTATAGGCCTAGTGCGCTGCAGTTTTGACCATGGAGGAAGGAAACACTAAGGAGAGGCCCTATCGTATCCCAATGCATTGCGAAAAGTGTGGCGGAAGTGACGTCAGATTTATGGGGCAAACAAACCGGTATGGGGCAAACAAAACAGCAGACGACCCGCGGCGTGCTCTCCGCGGTGATTAGCTTCTGCGCAGATTTGTAGTCCCGGCGTAAACTTAGCGCGTATTGTGCGGTTCGCACGCAGTAAAATGTTGCAAGCAGACGTTTACCAGGCTGTTCGCGCGTGGCAGGCCCGAGCGCTGCGTGCTGGTACAGAATACCGGTACGTGCCGTGATCAAAAGCGTTCAGCCCCTGCATCATCGTATTCGAACTCACGTAGCAGTGACGCGTTCAGCTGGGCGTTAGGCCTTCCCTTTCTCGTAGCCCGATTTCCCGATCTCTTGCCGGATTAGCGGTTCTTTGTTCGTGTATTTGGAGTGAGCGTAGTAGCTATTCGGCGCAACGCAAACCTATAGTTGACGTAACTTCACGTCGAAAAGAGGACACCGCTGTATTGTATACGCGATCGTGCACATAAAGTTTTAATTCCAGTACGCACACAACAACAAGCATGCAGCGAGCGCATAACGCACAATACATACATCACGTAGTCCGATAACAACAACATAAGTTTATTGCCCTTTCGCTGAACGACACAGCCTCTAAAAACGTACGATGCCTTCGGCGCATGTTATGTACGGCGCGTCAGACGCCAAAAACAAACGTTCACGTGTGTTATGATTTGACACAATGAGTAAGAAGCAACAGAGCGCACATCCGAGAGCTTCGTCGCATGCAAATACCATGCATTAGTGATCAGCAATGAAGGGAACGTGACACCCGGTACTTTCCGGGTGTCACGTGACACCCGGTACTTTCCGTAGTGCACGCGATTTGCACCGGGTATACGCAACCATACGCAACTGCTGGGCATTGCGTAGTTTTCCTAAAGAATACACACAAGGAACAGCATGCGTGAATCGACTGCGCCGCGGCGCCGCTTGCACGGCGAAAAAAAAAGCGGGCTCGAATCGCGCATGCGCTTGCAAACGACACGGCGGAAATTTCGAAATGTTTCGAGGCTCCTTCGCTAGGAGGCGATGCGGGTGTTTGCGATGCGGAGGCTTCACGCATGTGACGTCAGGGCCTCTCCTTATTTTTCCTTCCTCCATTGTTTTGACTGAACAAGTGGCGCCGCCCGCGGCGCGTTTCTAGTCAGTCGCGGCTGAGAGCGGGTGCGTACGGGCGGAACCATAGCAACTCGAAAGGACGAAGCTAATTCGCGGTCAAACAGGTGTGTAACTATTTATTGTGGCGTGTATCGCTGTCGCAACAGCTACAGAAACACTGTTGTTAAGCTGCCAGAAATAAAATTATATGGATTTATATGGAAGGCTCAAGAGAACGAGCGATGACAGCGTCGGATAAGGGCGGTGCGACGTGCGAGATAAAGAGACGCTCTTAGTTTTTTAGTGCTTTCCTCGCTATTACTGCGCATATTTGCTCGTTGTGGTCATAAAGTCTGCCTTCTTTTAGCCCCAATGAAGGTCTTAGGCAGCACGTGAAGCACCAAAACCGCATATGCAGTGCCCACTTCTTGCACAATGATGAGAGAAGCTCGAAAGCCTTGCATTCTGCCTGTGTGGTCCGACACGTTTTCCTGCGTGCTATGGGAAAGGTGACAGCGTGACCCTGCGACGAAGCGTTAAACATCCTCGTATCTAGAAGGGGACGCGGCGATGGCCAGAGCCACGCGTATGACAGGTATGTGCAGGATGTGTGCTCGCAGTTGTTGACAAACCTATACAAGGCGGCGACGAGCTTGCTTACACTATCTTCAGCGTCCACCATTGCATCTGCACCGTGTTCCCGCAATGTGCAATTGGGTCTATGCACAGCTGGGAAAATGTGCAGAAATCATATCGAAAAGTCCGAAGGGAGCGAGCCGGCGTAAAAAAAAAGTGAGAGGAACGAGCGTTTTTTCTCTTGCTTAGCCCGAACACCAACTAACCCACGCAGACTGGTTAATAGCGAGAAGCCCTGCTGAATAGCGAGAATGGATGGAAAAGTCAAAGGTAGCTCTTCGCGTAATGGATGAGGGAAGCAAAAGCACGAGCCGAGCGTGCCGAGCGTTGGCGATGTTGCTGGATGGAGGCGCATCTTCGTCACAATGCCTTTAATTTAATGTAAGTAATAAAAGACCTTGATAAAATTTTGATAACCTGAAGGCGGGCATCCTAGTCGACACTCTTCACACACTTGCAACTGACTTCGAAGGGCCCCTTTGCTGACACAGTTTGCTCCCTGACGCCGCAAACATGGTTAGCGCCGTAAAGATCACTGCCGTGAAGAAGACTCCTTTATTTTAAATAACTTTCTACATATTGAGTTCCGCGGAATCGACACAATCACGCGCGCTGCTCGTTCCGCAATACCATTGCTCTGCTCCCACAGAGCGGCGTTCGCAGCATGCCGCGACGGGATCACGCTTAAACGCCATAAGAAAAGTATTTTGCAGTCTGCCGGGTGGCCTTAAAGGTCCAAAAACCCGGCATTGGCTCAACCCCCAGCATCCCCTTTTCCCCGGACACGGCTAAGCCACGCACGGCTAGGCGTGGGAGGGGGTCGAACCCCCCCCCCCCCCCCCCGTTAGCTCGGGTCCGTGGTGTCGCTACACACCAAACGCCTGCTTGCGCAGACGCCCCTGCGGGGTCTGCGGAGAACTTCCAAGTCACCTTCTTGTTCACACAATAGTTGGTAACTTCGTCTTTTCTTAGAAAATGCTGCATATAATCTAATTCTCTTTCAGTCTTTCTAAAAGATGTGGAATTGTTGGAGTAAACAGTTGGTGGTGTCCCTCGTCTAGCGCAAAACCTTTTAAACGCCATAAGAAAAGGATTTTGCCGTAACATATTGTATATGCTCTATATGAATGGCTCCCACCACTGCACAAGGAAAAGGCACAGGGTTGCCACTGACTTTCGAGTAAATGTCGCCAAACGACGAGCAGAAAGTCGCCAAAAGTCGCCATTTTTTTACAAATTTCGCCAAAAAATTCGCCATTCTAGATATGTGCGGCATATCCTAGTAATAAGGACTTCCACTGATGTATAGTCCCGTAGAATACAATGCCATTCAAAGCCCTTAAAGTATATTCACATTTCTCAATGCCAGGCGCATCGCCCCTTCACCATGGGAGTGCTTGGTGCACCTGGTTCTCCGACTAGCCGCAGGATGTGCGCGGAGGCGCAAGTATGAAAGGATAAAACGCTCATGATATCCTGCCATCCCTGTCCGCTCGTTTGAAAGGTAAAAGTGTGGTAAACCTTAGGCGAAAGCCGCGAAGGCGTTGTTGTAGACAGCTTTACATCCCCTCATATAAAAAAAAGGATTAACAGGTTTATTGAAAGTAGTAAGACAGAATTCTTACAGGTATCGTTCATTAGTGAGTCTTATGCCTTTCAGTGTGAACTAATATGATACCGGACGCCACTCTCCCCTTTCATATATAATCACTTATATCTACCCGTGTCAATCCAGTGCGTTATAATTGAACAGGTTAGACATTGTAAAATGTTATATAGCAATTGTTTTCATTGCACACGCTCACCCGAGAACAGTAGAAAATGCCTGAATAAATAATTTTTATTGCAGGAACATCCGCGTATCCGCCCATCTTCGCTATACGAGCTCGATTAGGGGATACTGCAGCGGTGAATAGGTCGCCAAGCTATTCAGAATAGTTGGAGCTTTGGCGGAGCAAATGGCCGGAACACACGACCAACCCGTCATCTGGCCCCTTCAGAAGCGAAACTTCAGCGAAGCTCTGAAGCATCTAGATGAATCTAGATGAATTGAGTTAGAAGCATCTAGATGAATTGAGGAGATACACACGAGTTACAGGACGGACATACAGAACGGCGCGCAATGTGCACCTCAAAACCATGAAAAATAGAGAATAGTGCCGCTCATTCGTTGGGAAGGCACTGAGCTTAGGATGCATAACTCAGTGGAGACCTAAGCTGAAAATCGCCAAAAATTCGCCATGTCGCCATTCATAACTTTAGGTCGCCACGGGCCTCTCAAATTCGCCAATTGGCTCCCACCACTGCACAAGGAAAAGGCACGATATACACTTTCTTAGCACCGTCATAGTCCTTTACCAACAGGGGTTCTGCAAAATCCGCTCCCGTTATTTCAAAAGGCCTAGAGTGACGCACTCGGTCACACAGAAGAGGGGCCACTGGTACCCTTGTCGCCTTCGCTCGAAATAGCGCACATGTTGAACACTTTCGAATCACAAGTTTTATGGCTTGTCTGGTACATTGAATACGTGGTCGAACATCACCCATCTTCTTCCTTTTAGGGGCGTAGCTCCTATTTGTCTGACCTTGTCACGCGCCCGGCGTAAGGCGTAACCGGCAGTATCTCCCGAACAGTACAATAGATGGTGCTGTCTCATAGAAGTACATACGAACTGCAGTTGAGTGATGATATTCTAGATGGCGCTGTACACAATCTGTGTTGTCATCACCATTTCTCGTCTCATTTCCTAGATGGCGTTGGTACAATAGAAGTGTGTGCAATAGTGCGCTTTCTTGAGTCGCCACTAGATGGCTGTGGAGTTGCCGCTACTCTCCGATTGGCAGCTGCGCGGGTTGTGCCTGCATGCGCGGGGAACGAGTGCCTCTCTCAGTCTCCTGGATCGTCGCCGTACGTGTCGGATCGTTGGTGGGCGAAGCGAGCGCCGCGGCGAAGCGAGTGCGGCGCCTGGCGGATCCCGCGACGGTGCGCGCCAATGACACCGCGGCGCAACGTGCACTCCGACTAGCGGACGCCGAAAGGCGAGCCCGAGAAGCGGCGGCGAAGCGAGCGCGGTGCCTGGCAGAACTTGATGGTGCTCGTGCGCGGGAAGCGGCGAGCAAGCGGCGCCAGCGGTCTCACATTCAAGGAGCCGACGCGCGGTTCGAGCGGCAATTTCTCGCTCATTCGTTTGGCCACAGTTGCGACGTGTGTGATCGACTTTGGTTCGATAATAACCTCACCGCCGGTTTCAGGCATCAGGAACGATATCTTCACCATACCTCACGTGTTTGTATGATGATTTTATCGGGCGAACCTCACCATCATTCACCTCGTGGATATGCTGTAATATTTTTCAAGCTTCTCCCACTTGAAGACGCCTCTGTCGAAGTTGACTGTCATTGTGCCACTGCTGTCAAAAATGGTGCTAGCCACTGTGCTGTATATTGACTCATCAGTCCCTGCAAAGTGTACAGGAAAGCAATGGACACGTTGAAGTGCTGGGCCAGTTCGCGAGCTGTACACTGGAGCATTTTCCCTGCTAGAGTGGAAAAACGCTCTTCTTTATTGAGCAGGCAACCAGTCCAGACAGTGGCTATTGAAGGTGTTGTACTTGCGGATGTCGTCGGAGAGCGTTGTTCGTGTGCTGTGGTACCTAAGTGTGCGGGGAAAGCTTCTGCATGGCGCAACGATTGATATAAAGACGTGTGACACAGAATCCCATTCAGGTGACAGGAATTTCCCTTCATACTGTAGCCGTACTGCTTCGGATTTTACGATTGACTTCGGGTTCTGGCTGACCATGTCCCGATTCTCATGAACCTCAAAATTGATCTTTACTGGCATTGGGTCTGGGGACTCTTTTCCCACGTGGATTGATCCGCCGTCAAGGCTGCCTTCAGACTCCATTACCACTTCAGGGTTTTACAGGTCAAGCTGAGATAGATGTTGATTGAAACGTGCCCAGTTCTGTGGAGTTGCTCCGATCAGCATCTCTGGATTCTTCAAGAGTGTGTCCCTGCATTCCTTCTGGTTTGATCTTGATGACTTCTTAGATGAGAACAGGTAGCCCCATTTGCAATAGTAGCCAATCACTGCAATGATATCGGTGAGTGTTCTCTTTTCGACGGAGGTCACCACGATCTGGCACACATGTGAACTATTGTGCCTGAAGTGCCCTCCTGCCGGGTCGTTGCTGAACTGAATGGTCTCTGTACCCAGGTACTCGTTGAATCATATTCCTGACGGACTTCTGGACCCTATGGCCGTCGGTGACCAATTTTGCACCACGATTCGGAGCCCCAAATATTCAAAGAGGTTGCTGCGCTCTATCTTTACTAGTGTCTTGAGCATCTATCTGCACAGTGGGCATGTCCTGCTGCTTCTGCAGGAAATTTGCTACTGGTTATATTTTGTAGGCCAGGCTTGCCACCTCTTTGTGTGCCTCTTGCGGTGTGCAACTGTCCTTCGGAGCCTTGAAGATCAATGAGAGATCACTGCGCAGGTTTGGTGCTTGGGAAAGGGCTTGTTACAGGTGACTTCGGGAGGACGCTCATCTTCCAGTTGGTTCCGAAAACACAATGTGAGTGCAGTGCCATAGCCTGGTCATCTAGCTGTTCCACGAAGTGCATGCCGCTGATTATATGATCCTTGAGGATGAGCCTGAGCGTTTCCATGTAGTTTTCTGTGGCTACCTCACTGTACAAGTTGGAACCTGGCGCAAGGAGCTCCAGTATCACTGCCTGCCTGTAGTTAGGGGTGACATCAACGAATGGTTGCCTTGTTGCGACTCTTATGGATTTGGACAGGTACCCAACTTCGTTCACTGCTCTCTCCCAGTTGTAGTTGAAATAGCTGGCCACCATCTTTCAAGACTGCTTGTACATTATGTTGATGTGGACGGTGTCCAATAAGTTGTGTAGCGATGCTACGTCGTTTGGAAGATTTTACTGGCCTGATCGTTCGCAGGTTTGACAAGAAATTCTGTTTATTGATCTTCTTGTTCCCAAATCGATTAGTTAGAAAGGTGATGGCATCTTTGTATGACCCCTCCGTGGCTTGAATGCCGTCTATAGCCTTCGCAGCCTGTCCTGTTAGATGGTTCTTCAAATTGTGGAACCGTTCGATGTTCGTCAGACTCGGCTTTTCGTGAACCGCGTGTTTAAACATGTCCCAGAAAGGTTGCCACTGCGTAGGGCTTTCATTGAAGTGAAACATGTTCAGTTTAGGAAGACAAGAGTCGACGAACCCGTGTATCATCTGATCTCGAAGGGCACGGCCTCATATCTTCGTTCTCTACATCGTTCTTTGCAGCACTGTCAGCGATTCTTGAAGCTGGCGCCTTGAGCTCCTCCATGTGGTGACAGAGCAACGACAACGTAGCAGCAGCGTTGTCTTCCATATTCTGCCAGGGAGACAATCTTCGGCGACTAATCGTGCTCGAGTTCATAGGCGTGCGCAGGGTTCCCCTTCAGCGGGGACGAAGTATGGCTCAATGTATGGCTCTGACATTGCGCCCCCCCACCCGATTTTGTCAGTGTGGGGCTGACTTTGCGCCCCCCCCCCTTTTAGGTGAATGAAGGGGGCGGCCCTCCCCCCGGTGCTCACGCCTATGAGGCCAAGGTAGGATCACATATATCCTTCAAGACTGACGTGCTTGTCGAGAATGCTCTGCTTCAGACGCTGATACGCGGCGACGTTCAACGGTGCAGCTATGACGTCCACCACCTCTAAAGCCGCCCCTGGAGGCAGGTTGTAAGGCGTGTGGCGATACCGATAAATCTATGAAGTAGTGTGGTGCAGATCAAAGATAGCCTCGACCTGGGCGAAGCAAAAGATCGGGTTGTTGCGCGACAACGTGCGAAGACGAAGCTGGAGGGCTGGTACGTCCATGGGGTCGAGGCAGCGTCAGACGGAAGGTTGCCTGAGGGTGGCAGGTTGTTGAGATCGGTCATAACTTTGGCCGGAGTCACCGCTGTTGCGATTAGCGAGGTCGCAGCGGAGCGGAAGACAAAAGGACCAGCGACGCATGCACGCAGAACCAAACTACGCCTTAACATCTCCAACAACAACATAGGGTACCGGGTGCTAATCAGTAATATGGTGGAAATATGTGCGGATAAGTTTATCGTTTGGTTGTACATACATAGGAGCACACGGTGCCTAATTTATTAAACAGAATATGGCGGACCTACACTGCTTCGAGTGCCTTCTGAAGAATAACAGGTTCGCAAGGCACTGATTTGTCCACAACAATTGCTACACCACAGCACAAGCCGATGCCTCGTCACGGTCCATGTGGAAAATAGCATATTGTCGCAGAAGAAGTGTTTGCGAAGAGTTCAGATGTCTCTCTAGGACGCGCAGCTCCTTGAAATAATATTTCTGCAACAGTTCTGTATTGTCATCGAGATTGTGGTGAAGACCCCTCACGCTTACAAGCTTACATGATATACTGTTTCACCACTGTCAAAACCAGCGACATCGTAACTGTCAACATTTTCCCGAACCTCTTTCCGCACTCAACTGAGCAAAGTTTTATTTCTCCAAAACATGACCAATGTCCATACTGAGCATCGCAGATGCATGGAAGGTGCGCTGTAGCCTCAGTTATTACCAAAAGGTCTCTTTATGGCTCAAAAGCTCTTTGTGATGGCACAGTGATATTTTCAGTTTCTTTGCCACATGATACGTTTTAGGCACAGTGAAGTACTAGTGCGGCCCTGTAAATGTCTTGTCGCTTATGTTAACTTTACTGAGGTCGCACAATGTTGCAGTCTCTACCTACGCAACGTCGTTGAAACGAAACGTATTTTTGCGATGCCTTCACTATGTAGCAGACGACATCATAAAGCCACGACTCCAGGTGCCACTGTAGCTGCGGGAACTTGCGTGAATCCGCGGCTACACTTATTCATTCAATCACCGATGAGCAAACTTACATGGATTGGGCTGCACCTGTTCTCTAAAACCAGTGCTGTCCTCCCAGCTCGCGGGTTCGGCATGGAGAGTTGCGGAAGCCTAGTCGCGTACCACCGACGCGACCCTGCGCTCCGCTCTGTCAGTGCCTGAGGCTCCTGACGGCGCCTGCGACAGTGAAGCGCTGGCGCTCGCCGCCTTTCTTGCAGCGCCAGGGCGGATGCAATTGCCGTGGCTTCTTGCCACATGAAAAATTTCCTGGAGCAGTTGTTCTTTTTCACCGTACTCCTCCTCGGTGCCCGACTTGCGCAAACTGCACGTTCACCTTTGAACCGCATAAGCACTGCACCGTCGGGGATAGTGCTGCGTACTCTTTAAAGCAATAGCAGACTTACTCTCCCAAGTTGGCCCAGTCTTCTTGCGCAAACTGAGCAAGCAGCAGGTCGCAGCGCTCACGTATCGCCCGCGGCCGATTTGCCTGCCGAGGGCCAGAGACAAATTTTCGGTGACAGAGAGCCACAGAGTTGGATTATGGTAGGGTCCTGCTCGCCGACCTCCCGCAACATGTAGATGTCTACCTCAATTGTAAAGCGAAAGCGCTTTGGCGGCCGCTCCATGACTGCAGTAATTCACCATGGCATTAACGGCCAACCTTCGCCCACAGGAAAACAAAGAGCTTTTCTAAGAACTATTGCATAGAACTATTACAAAATATCGTAGTTCATCGTTGCATTTGCAGCTGGAAACGCAGGGAAAGGACCGTCTGCATTCAGTCTAGTTTTTAAGCAGGTAATCATGTGTTTCTGAGGAAGTGGGTCCTCATCGTCACTGCGCTCACTCCGTGATGAATTGTCGCTTCCCGTCGTCCCCGTCAAGCATAATAATTATCGGCTTAATGTGGTCTGTACTGACGATGTTTTGAAAGAACAAAGCTTCACTCTCACGGAAGTGTCTTTCAGCATTGGCCCAGTTCACCGTAGTGAATTTTCCACTTCCTCCCTCAACTTGTTCTCCACCCGGAGAGTTTCAATGTTCTGTTTCTTGCTGTGACACCATTGTTTACCTGCGCCCAAGTGAGTTCAGTGGGGTTTAATTCGCAGTGGTAAGGAGGAGGTCTTAGCACAACACAACGAACATTCTCTGCAGCTGTATCGATGCGATACATCTGAAAGTGTGGCTTGAACGAAGACACAATGTCTAGCAGCTCCTTCTTGCTCATAGCGGCAACGTGAGGTACACCTTTTTCGGTGAGCCACCGCACAATTGCATCCCTCCGGGAGGCCGTTGTTGGCACAGCTTCGACCTTGCAGCAATGGTAGGGAAGGTTATCTATGACGATGGCACTTCCCTCGGGAAGTTTCTTCAGGACACACTGGAACCACTTTTCGAAACGGTTTCCGTTCATTTCTCCTCATGATAATATCCAGTCTTTCTTCCACTGAATACGTCCAAACAACCATCAATGAAGCCGTCCTTGCTGCCGAGCTGACTGATTATCAACCGTTAACCTCTCCCTCATGGCTGCTTCAATACCGCCGTAAGGCCCTGCATGAAGGCGTCGTGTGACAATGTCACGGAGCTGTCAGTCCACACTTTCGATACGGGGTACCCGGCACACACCCATCTTTCGTCCAAATAGTGTATGCGACGGTGCTCCTCTCGGTACGCTGCGATGTCATGGAGGTATCATTGCTGCCAAGCGACAATGTCATCCCGCGAATTAGGAAGCGCGTTTCTGCCTCTCATTTGTGCCTGAAGCCAATGTCTTGCATCAGGCGCCGCACCATCCATGGTGTTAGGTCAGGCAGGTCGTCGCTGGCTCGAAACTGTGCGGCGGTTTTTGTGGCTGTGGGTGCCTCGTTGCGCCGAAACACTGTACACGCATGTCCTCAGAGCACACTTCGTAAAGGCGTTGTACAACATGGTCTGACGGTCCTTGCCAACAGCTGCTGGCCGCTTCCGTGATGGTGTGGTAAGCACGCCGTCAGTCGCTTGGGCATCCTTCCTGACGATGTACACTGTAGATAAACTGACGCCAAGCATGCCAGCGACGGTGTCGCAAGCTTCAGCTACGCTTGGATATGGCTTTCGGTGCCGCAGCATAAAGTAGCAGTTCAAGATAAGTTGCCTTACAGCACTACCGAGGATGTTCTAACAAGTGGTAACAGTGCTACCATACCACTGTTACCACTTGGCACTCCATATCACTGAATTCTTGTAAAGGTAGCCGAGCGTAATCAAAGTCTAACCCATATTGTGTACTATGGCTTACAGCAGGTGTGCCGTTTAGTGCCACAAATGTAGTAGCATCCTCGATGTTGGTGAGGAATGCATTTGCCGTCACCTCGCAGTTTGCCTGTGCGAATACTCGGTAGAGTGTTCCAATCCAAATATGTTTTAGGGATGCTGTGAATTGATACGTATTGGGCGCTTTGTTGCAGCCGTGCTTTTGGCGAATGATGGTAATGAAGTTTATGGGAAGCGTGCGAACTGTAGCTTTTTGGTACGCATTCAGAGTAAAAACAGCGCGAAAACTACATGGACGCGACAGATGAAAGAGATACAGGTGAAACAGATTGCTGGCTGTTTTTGTTCCATTATTCATTCACGTAGGGGATTGCAAATATAGTTGCTGCCGCAGGATGTGGTAACCTCGTATTAACACCCACCCTGCACGGGACGAAGCGGGTGACATGATTCTTCTTGTACTCCTCATTTGCTGGACTTCATTTGGTTACTGTCCTGCACAGCAAAATGTGTTTCATGGGTGCCGAATAAACGACGTTGACAATGGCGCGTCCGGCAGCTTTCGTGATGCGGTGGGACACTCCATGTATTTATGGTAGCACCGGAAATTTCGCTTCTTGGTCAAATTGCTGGGGTGTAGTCGAAAATCGACGCAGCGTCCCTAGGATGACATCCGCTAAACCAGATAGAAGCTGTTAAGAAAAGCCTGCCGTCGTCAATCGCTGGACTTGTTGAGAGAAGCTTGTTGCAACTTGGTGAGAGCAGGGCGTAATTGAGGCGTTTTGATTGCGGACAGCGCAATGGCACGCTTGATGAGCTTGGAATGGTGAGACGTGAATGGAAGAAGACCCTTTTCTGAGAGGGGCGCATACTTGTGCACTGCACCGAGATGCAAAATGAGGTCAAGAAAACGCAACTGACCCTTAGCAGGGAGCTCCTCGGTGAATGAGAACCCGGGAAAGCACATCGAGTGCAATACATTGTGCCGCGTGTGGACGCACCCCAAAATTTCACCATACGCTCATCGTGCGCTGGTACCCCGTAATAATGGCGCCCGCGAAATATATGAAGCCTTTGCCATCCATGTGGCAGGTCACTCTTGTATTAGCTCCCCTTCTATCACTCTAACTGACAAAGAGGTTAACTACCACCCAGCCGGGTTTGCCCGGCGCCAAGCCAGGCAAACCCGCTTCGGTGGGCGTTGTATGGCGGTTGGTTCGTCCCCTCTGGCTAGGCGAGGAGGGTTGCCTACTCCTCACTTAGCCCGAGCTTTCTCAAAATAAAACTTACAAAATGGCTTTGTGTTTAATGTCTGCAATGAGTTTCATCGGCATGGGGCAACGGAAAGTCGTTTCACTGCACTATGGCGCTTCCACCTTATTCATCTGTTATAAGCAGTCACAATCTAAAAGACAGGTGGTGCAAACACGGACACACGAAAGAAGTCAAGACACCACAAACGCCGGCGTTTGTGGTGCCTCGACTTCTTTCGTGTGTCCGTGTTTGCACACCCTGTCTTATAGAATGAATAATTACCAACTAGCTCAGCTTTGTTATTCTAAGAAACCACAACTTTAACACATGTATAGTGCTGCGGTGTCTGTCCCCAGTTTTCTCGGCAAATGGCTAACAAGCAGCGTTGAACTACGTTGCGTTTGCGCGCACATGATGTGTGAAAAGTAATAAAGCATAATTAGTGTTTTAAATGGCACTATCATTTTTTATCGCCAATAGAAAGATCGCACTGATTTCTCAATGAATTATTGCTGCAGCTTTAGGATTCTTCTTGTACGATATTTCAGAGGATGTTTCTTTTAGACAATAGAGATGTTTTTATAAAAGTGCTATGAAGGTAATGTTGCTACGGTTTGGTACACGAACTCCACGTCGAGGCGGAAATACTTTCTCGTAGCTAAAAGGAAGTTGACGCGACTAATTAACAAAAACTCGTTAATTATTTTTAAATTGATCTGAGGGCAGGTGTTCATGTTACAAAAGTGTAGTGCATGTCAGTTTGACTCCTTAACTTTTTAATTGACCCATGGGGAGGTGATATTACAATGTTGTAGTGCGTGTCCGTTTATGCAATACCTATCTTTGAGAAATCAGAAACGCTGCAAGTAGTTCGAGTTTCTACGCGTGCACGTCGTACTAGCGCCGTAGAAAGCATGTACGTTCAGTCGGACGAGTGGGCGTTACACCTCCAGAGATCTTACCTGTCTTTGTATATTTCCTCAAGGTGAACGCGAATAGCACCCCTCACACACTACAAACAATGAGTTGTATGCTGCTGAACTAACTCACAACCGTCCTTCGATGAGACAGCCCTACTGACTTCGGATGAGGGGCCTAGCTGAAGAAACGCGTGTGCGACTTGTCGAACACTGTCTATTGCCTCGCGCTGCACATTTCCCGCCGTGGCAGTCGCAGCTTATAGATTGCGATGTTTTTTCGTGGAAGTCACGGAGCACACGCCAGCTGCACATATAAGTGCACACTTCCTCGAATTACAGTACAAGTATTGTACTGTAATTCGATTCATGTCGCTGCAAAGAGATTCATCTCTTTTGCATGCAGCGCCAGTGACTGCGTACTCAGCACTTGTCAGCTTCTAAACTTATAACACATGCTTCGTAGATTTCGCGCGCTTGCTGAGCAGCAAAGCTGCGCCAGATACGGGTGCCCTCAAAGCCAGGTGTGCAGGAACACCCACGGCAGTGATCTGCCAAATGTCTACCTCCGCCAATGAATTGACAGCTGCGCGATGCTCTCTCAGCCTTTCAATAATGCATCGGCAAGTTTGGTCTACATAGCACATTTCACAGGTGAGTGGGATCCTACACACCACACCCACATGGCAATCAATGAATTTCGTGGCGTGATTTTTTGTGCAGCCACCCTTATCAGCCCCATTCACACGACTGCACACGCGTGCGAGCTTGCCAGGTGCCGAAAAAACTGAAATGCCGCACTTCCCGGCCACCTTCTTGAGGCGATGGGAGAGGTTATGCACGTACGGCACAGCCACGGGGCGCCCCATTTTGGCTTCCTGCCGATTGGGGCCAGTGTGTATCCCGTTGTACGGTTCCTTAATCAAGCTTCCGGCAATGGACGCCAACAATTCAACGGGGAAGCCAGCCCTGCGTAGGCGGAGCACCTGGAGCTGAAGGCTGCAGTTGACCTCATGATCGCAAGACTTTCTGAGAGCAGCGCGCATGCTGTTTTTCGCGATACCTTTTTACTATCTGAGAATGCGCCGAATCGTAGCTGAGGACTGGTTTTTTTGGATCTCGGATGGTATCTCCAGCATAACTGACTTTCATGCACACATAGGCGGAGATCAAGAAACTGCACACATCCTGATTCAGGTAGCTCCAACGTGAATCGGAGCCCTTTGCCACATGCCTCAAAAATGCTCGGCACTTGTTGCACGACCTCTTCAGAAACCCCCGGCGTCGCTTCCTTTAAGATTACAAAGTAATCGTCTACATATCTAAAGATGTTTAAAATCTTAGCAGCACAAGATTGTTCGATACACGCACAGATACTCTTGTCACAGAAGGATAAAAATAAATCGCTTAAAACTGGAGCAATACAAGATCCAATACAAACTCCATCGTGTTGAAGGAAAGGAGTATCGTTAAAAGAAACGGTGGTAGATGACAGGTAAAATCTTCATAATTCCATGAAATTGTCAATATTTAATACCATAGCATTTTGGAAGGCCACAGGACCAAAGTCATCTATACTCTCACTTACAGCACAACACAGTTGCTCTTGGGGGAATAGCGTAAAAAAGATCGACAACGTCAACAGAGAAAGTATCTAACGGCTGCTGAGGATGCTCATGTTTCGAAAGAAACTGTAACACAGTCTCAGAATTGGCCACATGGTAAGGGGCATTCAATTCAAGGAAATTGAGATGCCTTTGCAGGAAGTTCGATAGGGTTCCCTGCCATGAATGTCTTTCGGTTACATTTGTCTTAAAAGGCATTCCTTCTTTGTGCGTCTTAACCGGGAAAAACATATCTAAGAGGTCTTTTTTTTTGCACCACCTATTGTTATTCACGTTCCGCAAGCTCATCGCATCACAAAGAGCCAAAGCTCCCTTAATTCTTTTCGCGAGCATTTCATGGGGAAAAAATTCTTTTTAACAGCTCAATCAGCCTTTCCTGAAAACACATCTGTAGAGAGCACAACAAATCCACCCTCTTTATCTGACACCAGAAGCGATGTTATTTTTTTTTCAAAAAGTATTATGGTATCCTGAACATGAAAGTTGGACCTGACACGCTTACGTCTGGACATAAGGCTCTCAACACCTTCGGAAACAACCCGGTTTTGCTCATCGGGCTCCACACTATTAGCGACATTCCTCATCACAGAAAGTAGTTCAACAGGGTAATCCCTCAATTCGGTTCAAACCTTTGGACCATTATCTAACACATTCCTCACATTTTCTGGCAAGGGGCAATTGCCAAGGAACGTCACCTTCCCAGACTTCCTCAGTGGATGCACGTTTCCTGGTCCAGGCAAGCAGCGAAGACAGAGTTCTGGCCCACAGGAAATCAGTCACGTTCGCGGCTGCTGCATGCTCTATCGGATCTCAAAGCAAGAAGCAGGCCCTCGCAGACTTCAAAAAGAATTGTGCGTGACGAGCTACCTGAACTACAAGCAGTAGGAGCCTAACCACCTGTGACAGCAGCACTCGCGCACGTCAGAGGGAATGAAATGAGACAGGGAAAACATCGAAAAATAGACCTCTACGAAATACCGTTCCTCATTTCTCTTGCCACAAAACGGCAAGCAAAACTGACTGACTGCGATTGAAGGTGGCCAACGTGGAGTTCGTGTGTGAACAATACTCTGGCTGTGGCATGGATGTTTTGTAGAAGCCGCGTTGAAATTCAGAAGAAACGAATGAGCTTCCTAGATGTATTATTGCTTGAAAATTTTGCATTGTATGCTGGGTAATGAAAATGGCCGATAGTTAAGTGGGGATTGTTTTGGAACCTGATTTGTAGAGTGGAATGCCTTCCCCACTTTCCAATCAGGAGTCGTCCTGCTTTTACGCAGCACTTAAAAGGTCACACTAGTTCACACGGCACGATTAAAATTAGAACAAAGAAGATTCACAGGCATGTCGTGTCGGGGAGGAAGTTTAAGCACGTCATGCTTGAACAACGACGTTGTGAAACCTTGTGAAAACACAGCTTAGTGTTGTCATGCCGAGGCCTAGAAAGGAAGCTGTACTTTTGACAAGGTTGTTGCAGTCGGTTACTTCTAGGACGTTCTAGTGGATCAGTGTTGCCATGGGAACCACCCAACCGGCCTTGTCACCCACACTCGTAAAGCAGACAGACTTCATCCTCAGGTTATTCAGTGAACGAAACTCCGACCGAGCATGAGTGACAGCCACTGAGAAGTAGCCAGCGTACCTATCTCTCTCACTGCGTTCAGCCAGAATAGGAATAACACTAAAACGCCCAGCCATGTAGAACCAGGTTTGCTTGACGATTATCGATAAAGTTCATGCACTGATCTTTGAAAGCATTTGAGAGTTCACAGAGAACAGGTGATTTACATGCACTGCCTCGGCAAATTCTGTGCACTGGAGGTGGCCTGCATCACTGACAGCGCACCAGGTGACGTCATGTTGGCCGCGACAGGGCAGTACTTGAGGGTAACTAATAGGAGTCAAGACAGTAAATGCTTCCACAAAGGCTACATATGCAACTTTTTCTCAAGCGTTACGCACGCGCATCACCAAAACATACTCGCTTGAACCTGTAGAAACCTTGGTCTGTTATGAAGGCTGTCAAATACCTGCTTGCTGGGGCTAATGCAACTTGATGGTACGCAGCGGCCAGCTCGGAGAAGCAATTCGGAGAAATCCAGTTCGGAGAAGTACTTCGCACCGTGCAGCTTATTTAATCGTTCCTTCCTGTGCGGGAGCGGAAACTTGTCAACAATTGCATTATTCACGAAAATCAACACAGATCCTTATGGAGCCGATCTTTTTATGCAACACTACTATTGAGGAAACACACCGAGATTGTCGATTGTGTCGATGATGCCACCCTTTCTGAAGTCGATTCAATTCTTCAGAGACATTGTCCCTCGCCGAGAGTTGCATCCGACGCAGGTTAGCAATGACAGGGGTGGCATCTTCAAAATTTCTTACTTTATGCGTGAAGTTTTTAGCGCACCCAGGCTTGCCATCAAATTTTTGCGTACACTTGGTGCCTACATTAGCCGGGACTCCATCAGGCCCTTGATAAGTGTGAAGGCGATCAATTCAAGGCAGTGAACCCACCATCAATTTGCAATTGTAAAGCCACTACTGCGTCTAGGCCCAGGATGTCGGTCTTCTCTAACCACGTAGAACGGCAGTATAGGCGGCTATTGAATGCGACTGAAACCGGCAAGAAACCCTGGACAGAAATGCGGCGGCGCGAGAAATCGAATAGCGTAGCGGTCGAGAATTGCAGAGGAATATATGTGTATGTGGTTCCTTCCCGACATGAAACTTGTATAAGGCCTGTATAAAGCACTTTTAAGCACCGGCATGGCTCTGAGGTAGAATACTGGGTGCCCACGCAGAGGACCCAGGTTCGAACCTTGTTCCATCCTGGATATTTTTTCTTATATCGTTTTAGATGCGAAGCATCTTATGGCGGAGTTCAATCCGGTGGTGGCGGTGGTGTGCGGCGTGACCACTCTTACTGCGCATGCGCAAGCCCTTTCCACACACCTCTTCACTCTACCTTTCCCACGCTCCATTTCCTCCTACCCCCCTCGCATTTCCTCCACTCCTCTCCGCTTTTCGCATTTCCACTTTCCCCTCTCCACTCCTCTCCCGTTTCCCACTCTCCCCCTTTCCCTTCTCCACTCGCCACTCTCCTTTCCCTTCTCCACTCGACCCGGACCTCAATGTCGTCCAGAAAGGCCACGTCCTCTAGACCGCCTCCCGTTGTCGCCCTCATGCGGCGAACTGCAGCAGCTGTTGGAGAGCTCATAAATGTCCTACGTGTATCTGCAGCAGTTTTCTGTTGCATACTTGTAATACTAGCGGACCCAACTCAGCCCGGATACGCACCAAGAACTACTGCACGTTTTTGTAAACAAGGTAAAAATATGCTGCGTTATTTTAAGCTTGACCGCCACCGATGCGTTAAAGTACAGGCGAAGCATGGCACACGAACTCATTTTTTTCCTTCAATTTCGCATGCCCAGCTGAGGTAGCTAATCAGGATTGGTAAAGCTCGAGGGTGCGGGCTCCACTCCTGGCCAGGGCAGCCGTATTGTGATAGCGACGCAATGCAAGAAGACCCGGGAACATAGATTTAGGTGCACGTTAAAGAACCACTGCGGATCGAAATTCACCCGCTCATCGTCACTACGGCGTGATATGTAACCATGTTGTTTTCGCGTGAAACACTGCAAATGGATACATCGCTCACGTGCATGCTTGCGGTTGCCGTTAACTATGAACCAAACCATCGACCGCGTACTCAGTTACACAACGTCATAGCTGTCGGGCTGCCAGAGTTGATATACAAAAAATGTATCCATATTGCCAGGATTTATAACAGTCGTTCGGCAATGAATATTTGCGTATGTATTTGCCGCGCTTACGCTGAAATAAACCTATAGATTTACGACCCTAAAACAGTGCCTGTTTCACTGCACGTGCTTTTCAGAGCACTGTATTGTGCGATAAATTACGGAAAGGCTCTCACCTCGTGCCTTGGCGGTGCTCTTGACGTCGCACCATTTTTTCCTCACCTCGGCGGGCGTTCGCACTATTCCCAACACAGCGATATTTGCCCAGGCCCTCTGTTTAGCCTGCGACCCTCGGGGACTCTCTCCTAGGCTCTCGATTGCGCGACGGTATTGTTCGTAGGGATCGACGAGGGAGGCCAGCTCTGACTGCGTAAGATTTTGTTGGCGCGCTTGCTTAGGCGGGTTCGCCGACATCTTGACTGACCAGAAATTGAAAGAGTAGCTTGGCCCTTTCGAAAATTGGGCTTTAGGCGTAGGCATAACCGCTGGTCACTCCGTTGAAGATATCCAATCCATATCGATGGCCAATCCACTGTCGAAAGACACCTACCACTACACGTCCGGCGAAACGCGGTCGGAAAAATACTGTACCTAGAGGAAAGAAAACGCCGCGGGAGTTCCTTATTGCGTGTACGCTAAACAAAAAATGGCATTCGGTTCCCCTTACTTCTTAGCTATATGCACAGGCTTTGGATGCCATCACTTAGCAGGACGTTACAACGCACATCACAATAATTAACATAGAGAAGGTACACGGTGCTGTTTGAGGTGTTGCTCTATAAAAAGCTCGCGATCTTTTTTTTTTTTTTTCAGGTAATCGTACAAGCTGTCGTGGAATACCCACGCACTTATTTGACATTATATAAACATTGCTGCAGTACGTGAAATATAAAAGAAAATCATTCAGTATTAATACCGTCGAACCATGTTTTAACGAAGCAGCATCGGGGCCATAAATCAGTTTGATATATCCAATACTCATTTTAACAGTAGCTACAAATACCTAACAGGTAATCTCACTCGCGTAAAAGTCCTGGATACAGAAACACGTCACCTTCGCTTCAAACCCACTATAAGCGAGGTAAGCCTTATTTGTCTCCTGGTGGTAAAAAGTTTAACAGGCCTTCCTTCACACTTACTTGAACAAGGGTGTGATCTTCGACTTCGCCGGGTGGCTTTTAGCACCTATTCACAACCGCATTGACAAAGAAGGGGCTGTAAATATTCCTGCTATATTTACTTTGTTTTTTTTTTCCTACCTTTCGACTTTTGAACCTCGTTCGAAACAGGAATTTCTTTATTACAGCCGATATTGCGGCAGCCCTTGCGTTTTCGGTTTCATTGTATAAAGAACAACTTTCATTTAAATGAAATTGGATGTAACCGGTAATTGAGAATATCTGTGCTCGTCATAATTAGGTAAACTGTGCCAAAACAAAGGAGAGGAGAGACACAGTATCATGCCACTTTGTCCTTGAATTTCATCATTGAGGTGTGGCCACTTAGTGACCAGACTCTCATCTGCTGTCCTATACTTGCTAGAGATCCTATGCGTGAATAAAGTAATGGTCATGGCATTAAGGGCTGCCACGGCTGGCATTAAGGTTTGCCAGGTAGAAAATGTGGAAAGTAGCCAACATTAAAAAGAGATGTTGTGAGACACATTACAGAGAAATAGTGAATCTGCCTGCCTGAAAAATCGCGAGCTGGACCGACTAGTCTAGCTCACGAGATTCCTCTCGACCTGAAATGGTCACATTAAAGGGACCCACGGCAGGTTTTATGCATGCTCTGAACACGCTGCTAATCAGTGGTTGAATTTCTGGAAACATGTAAGGACGACGA
The DNA here is from genome assembly GCF_013339695.2 of Rhipicephalus sanguineus. NCBI lineage: Eukaryota > Metazoa > Arthropoda > Arachnida > Ixodida > Ixodidae > Rhipicephalus > Rhipicephalus sanguineus. Next base: position 10,824,365 of record NC_051186.1, read on the forward strand.
AGACTGAAGACGCGCTGAGCGCTTTTCCCATATTTTTCCGCACTGTTAGTCGTAGTGTGATCGCAAGTTCGCTGGCTCTTGGAGGATCTGAGACGCACGACTTGCGCTTCCGGCAGGCTGACTGGCACACTGATGAACGTTATGTTAAGACAACAGTTGCAGCTCTCTGTACGAATAGTTCCAAAATACAGATTAGGCGTGTTGAAAGGTTTGCTAAAGGTTGAACGTAGATGGCTACTCTGTTGCTCCTCACTTTTGGACGGTTGAAACTCGCGTATCCCTTTTGCATTCGTTTCTCCTTTCGGGACATTCAGTCATCTATCTCTAGCATTCACGGCACTAGCGCATTGTCAAGAAGGCGCCGCTAGCATCGTTCTCATTGACGCCACAGAACTGAACCGTGACCATGTTCTTCTAGAACCTCGCGCGAAAGAACGGGAAGCCAGTTGTCTATCAAACGCTGTCCCAGTAACGTAATGTTACTATAGTTATTCAGAGATCAAAGCACACCTCTATGTTCGCGACCATCGAGACGTTATTATATGTGTGCGAACAATTTCGCTATTGTCAGAGGCGAGGATATACTGCGGTTGCTTAAATCAATAGCGCTAAAGCCAAGCCTAGGACTTAGCGGTCCTTGTCACCGAGTCGCCTACTATCTTTTACGCAACCCTTTCTTTATCGAACACTCGCGATCTGCGCGGTGTTTCCGGGTCTCTGTCTAGCGCCTCTCTAGCGGTAGCTTTATAAATGAATCAACTCTATATACTCACTAAAAATTGCATATTTCAAGAGGGCGTTATGTGTAGTCCACGTATCCGAAATACATCGGAAGTTTGTGTGGAAACAACGAACACCTGAAATATATGCGTTGAAGTGGGCATAATTTGAACTTACCATTAACTGCGCACACATTTTTTCTGTCAAGAGCCGGCTGTGTGTGCTTGATTAGGGCGCTCATTACATGGACTTCTCTTACAGTGAGGAACGGTAAGTTTCCTCAGCAGTGAAGAGACAGCGGAAGAGCGCCTGGGCAAACAAACCTTGGTGTAGTTGGGCACATCACCTTCCAGTTTTGTATCATCACTTGGAGAACTGTGACAACCATTTCTAATGTCGACCTAAATATAGAAGAAGAAGTTGTGACAGTTTGTCACGGTGTACAGTATTGACCGTAGCAGGTTATCCTCAAAAATTAAAAAGGACGAAGCAAGCGTTCTCTGTAGCACACGCACATACAGACGTTTTATATATGCATAAACAACTCGCGTTTACAAAGTCAGCATAATCAAAAGATGGCTGTATACAGTCTACAGTTCGTACCTAAGAATAGTAAAAAGTCAGGGAGCACACACCACCGTTAGCACCGGCTGCAGAACTCAGGAGCGTCCCGGAAGCGCTGCTATGAAGTTGTTTGACGCTTTGTCCGACCGTTGACTTAGACTCCGTTCAGCAGGCTGCGTGTCACGAATGGGAACCGTTGGTGCACCGCCGGACAACTGGAGTCGGTGCAGTGTTGGCTTGCCTAAGGACTTCCAGTAGCCACAGAAAACCATATGCTTAAGGATAATAAGCATCGCCAGGAGCCAGGATTACTCGATGGCATGGCTGCTTCCGCCGTTCATTTTTTTCTCCATCCTCGCGCTTCTATAGCGCTTTTCTTTGTTTTTCTCCAAGATGCTCGCGCCACGAAGGCTTCTCGCATCGCTCTTCTTTTCTTTCTGTTGTCTGAATTACGGGGGCTCAACTTTATCGTCCTAACTTTACCAGTGTTCTTACATGCACCACATGATAGTTCTTGCTACCGCATTTATCACATATTAAGGATTTCACGTGTGGCCCACATTCTTTCAACTTCTCTATAAAAGCTTTCAATACACTCAGAAGAGGCCCAGAACGTACTGTGCTCTCACCTGTCAATATGGCAACAGGCCACGGCTTCACCATGCCAGGCACGAAAAGACGAAGAGCGCTTTGTTTGCGACACGGCCAGTCTTCCGACTGCCATTCTCAGCATAACCAACACCAACATCACACTTCGAGTCGTATTGCAAGTTTCTCTTTAACGAAATCTCATCAACGACGAGGGCACATGCCTTGTCCATTAAATCGCAATATTTTTTTTTCGGTTACCTAGTTCAATAACTGTTGCATCAATGCATGATTTGTAGATATTGCTAACAACCGATTTCTCAATATCACCGTAGCAGGCTGAGCACTTTTGAGAGATAGAGGTATGCTTTCGGGCTTCAGAAGCACAGGTTCAAGGTAAACTACCGGAATCCCACTGGCCAGCGGCGACCATACATGTTGACAGCTTCCAGGTGCGTCTGAATACGCATAATTTCAATGAAGTCTTAGTTCAGGTTCTTGGATGACTCCACCAGTATGCGTTCTGGTGAAATGGGGGATTTCAGCCGAGATAAAGTCCTTCGTATGTTTGATATTCTATTCAACTACTTTTGGATCTGCTTGTTCGTGCAGCCTACTACGACACTTTCGTGTTGGTGTGCATGGGGGCAGCTGTGGTGAGAGCCACGACGTGCTTGGCATCGGCTCTGCAAGGCAGAATAGACGTGAGTGAGGAGAGACGTTATTTGCGCACTACTAGCATACCTTGCGTGACAGCTGGCTCCACATCTGACCGCAATGCAGCTCCACTAGACGCGCATGGCATGGGTTCTGTCAGACAGAATAGCCGTAGTTGAGTCAGAAAGACGTTTTTTTTCACGCTCCTATGCGGAGTGGTGTTTACCATGTGCGTCGTTCCAGTGTAACGTTTATTTCAAATATACAGAACTTCTTCCCTGGCTTTGCCCTAATCGTGTCAGCAGGCACTTCTGTACAAAATGTTTCCACCCGTTACCCAGGGCGTGCCTGCTCGAGGTTGAGTCATAGGCCGAAACCTAAGAAGGTGTCAACCTCAGCCAAAGTGTGTGCTAAAAACGGTTTAGTGATTTCCCAGAGAAAGGGATGCTGCTGTTGGTGTTCTGGTTGTATGGGGTTACCTCCCCATGGAAGTTTGCAGTAGTAGAGACACGAGGATGCTAGAAGCCCCAAAAGTTTTAGTAGTGTTGCGTACTGTGCCGCGGAGAGGACCTTGTGAAGCCGTTCTAGGCTAACTTTTCTTCCTTGAAAATCGTAACGAGACAAAAAAGAACAAAAAAAGAGAAATACAGAAAATAAGACGTGCAAGAATAAAACTACTCTAAGTAAGTGAGCATCTTGCCACATGGGTAGACCTTCACGCACATATGGTTCGGGGGCCGAACGGACAAAGTTTTACATTTGTGGCCCAGTGGAGTCCGTACGCCGGCCAGGAAACGTGTTGTGGTATATCACCAGAGATAAAGAGACAGGCATCACATTACGCTTATTCGAAAAACAATGTGAAGCAAACGATGAGCAAAGGGTTCCTTCTCCCCCAAAAAAGAAAAAAAGTGAGAGATTGACGCATGCAAGGTGAATGAATGAGGAGTGGGGGAGGAATAAAAGGAAGAAAAAAAGGATTCCTTGCCCCCCAGAAAACAAAAATAAAGCGAAGGGATGACGATGGTTATCAGAAGACAAAGAAGGCAACCAATTTCCCCGGGCAATGAATCACTTCTTTAGAAATCAGGTTCAAGCAGATACCCACCAATGACCCCGCTGCAAGCCAGGCTAGTTCCCAATCCCTTATACGAATTTCTTTCGCTGCTCTCTTCGTACATGTGCAAAGGATATCGCGTGCGCCAAATGCCAGCCCCTTCGAACATTCACTTATGTCCTGCAGGCTGCCTTACGTGCACGCCCCAAGCCAGCTGCGCGACATGTGCCAAAGCACGTCGTCCACTCAATGCTCCCCTTCTGGGTGCTAGTGGGCAGGGCTTCCTGGTTTGGAGGCTGTTTATGCCAGACGGGCTTCCACCACTGGCGCGTCTGGTGGTTGGTCGGCCTGCATATGTGCATGGAAGACTTACGTCACTGTAATGACAGGGAAAGAAATTGTGCAATGTACCTCTAGAAATATTTACGTGACTCATTTCCACTTCCGTGAGTGTCACGTTGAGGATGAACAAGCTCTCACAAAAATGACCTCGATTTTAAGCACAGTTCACGCGCAATCATATGGTGCTGGGTTCGTCAAGGCAGTGTGCCAAAAAGTAGTCTGCATGCTTACTGATTGGGAGAACCCTGCTACCCGCCGGAGTAGGCTATTAACCCAATTAGTGCTGTATGTTTAAGCCAATGTATCACAAACTACATCGAGAAATGAACACTTCCATCTGAAAAAGGGTAATCAAACAATACGTATGTTTTGCACAGGTCTTTATCCATGACGACCAGCACGACAATGAATAATGAGGACGCCGCACAGGGCAGCGAATATACTACGGCACATTCTGGGAGGGCTACTCTCAACAAGTGCGCACCTGGTGTCTCCGGAAAGGCCGCCCACCGTTTCTCCCCGCCAACGACAGTAATGGCGTGTGCAACCTCGTGGATGCTGTCGCTGACGGACGACTGCGACAGGCCGATGAATTCCTCGCTGCTACACTAACACCACATAGGCAGTACTCAACTTGCATACCAAGCAGGAATTCGTCACCCTGGCCACGGCTGCCAGCGCTGAACTCCCGGCTCGAGGTGGATGCCGTCCACACAAAACCATCGTGCACCGAGCCTGGGTATGTGGGCTCCAGGGCAGTGATGCGAAGGGTTGCGTCACGCACCTGCAGTGTTTTGTGTGGGTTGAATGGAAGCCAGCAACAGCAATACAACCAGCTACATGCAGTAGAACTGCAACTCTGTGATTCAACAGCCGTATTTCTCTCAATGTATTTGCCAAGCGCAGCTTACGTTTTAATGTGGCTGTCGCCGCATCTCTGCATATTATTGCCTATGAAATTGTCGCGCATTCACTACATGTGATTTTCATTCCTGCATTTTTTCTTCAATACAAGAGAGTTACACCGATCAGATATTAAGCTTGATGTACCTCCTTTTAATCGTGTCATCACCCTTGACCAAACTAAATAGCGGCGCAAACTTCTTTTACCGCGAATGCCGCATTCGTTGCAATCGCTGCAGTTCGAGCCGCGCAAGATCCTTTAAAAATAGGGATCTGGCCAAAATTAGTCTTTCACATTCCTCCTTTCTGCAATCGAATAACAGCATGCACAAGAATGAATAAGATTGGATTTAGCCTCACCACCATGGCGTTGAGGGCGTAATACCACTTTCGGCAAAAGTACGCAGCTTTGTTGTTGTCGTCCCTGTCGTGCGGCGCCCGAATACAATGATAGTGCCGTCGACCGCCCCGATGCAGCCTGCGAACCTTGCGTCCATGTTGACAAAGCCTTCTTTCACAGCGGCGAATTCCTGGGCGCTGACAGGGCAGGCGATCCACTCATCGCCGAGGCGCTCGACAATCGCTTCGACGACAGCGTGAATGGAGCTGCTCATGCTCGCACAGCCATCGCGCCATGTCTTTCGTCAAGCGTTACCGCAGGCGGAACATCTCGGACATCGAGAAAGCATCGCGGTTCTCGCGGAATTCTCTTTCTGCCTGCAGCTGCAACCACTGCACGATGAACGGCCGCGCCATTTTTGTTCCTGTGTTCCCTTGCGGCGAGAACCAGAACTGCCGCAACTGCGAACAAGGCAAATTCAGTAACAAGCTTTCACTTTTACAAACAAAGTTTACATACACTACCTTGTGATAATAATAACCGAAACATGCTAGCAACGTAATTTACAGAATGACATCTACTCGTATGAATTGGAGGCGACACATCGAACGAGCAACTCAGTTTACAACAATACGGCGATCAATTTTGGGCACTTAATCGTTCTCATATTTTAAGCAGCAGATTTGGCAGGATGCAACGTCACCCAACGTCATACTGACGCTACAAAGAGTGAGGTCCTGTGACGCAAGGGCGCCATCAGTACAATGTCCAGTCGTGTTGCAGACATGACGGCTCTTCGTCAAGCGAGCAGAAGAGAGTATTTCCGCAGCGCGTTGAAAAAGTCACGTGGTACACGTTGCCAGGCGACCGAGACCGGCGAGACGCGTAGACGCGGTGTCTCCGGCCATCGTATCGATAGTACGCGCTCCCCTTCTGCGGTAGCGTTATGTTATTCGGCAGAGTCAAAAGCTGGGCTTGGTGTTCCCCGACTACTAACACATACAGTGCGATGGAGTTAGGAGAGCTTCATTATCTTTGTTTATTGCTAGCGTGCATGCTTGTTGTTGACATTCGACCGTCAGTTCCGTTGGATATCGTGCTTTAATTGTGGTCTAATGCGGCCGGACTGCTCGCACTGAGCTTACAAGAGTGCCCCCTACCTCTAGGCCGCACACCTTGATTTAGCAGCCCAAACATTGCTCCATTTCGTTGTTGCTGCAAGAATAAATTATATGTGAACAAAGCAGTAGAAAAAGCGTGCACTGTCGGCGCAGAGCAATACGACGTTCCGCGACGGGTATGGGGAGTGCGAACAAGGTTCTGTCTTTGGGAGAAGAAGGGGCGCGGCGGGAAATGTGATGGGAATTTGCTAGAGCTTGGGCGCAACGACGACGGGCCGACCCCGAGTTTCGAGTGAGGGAGGCGTGTCGCGGCAACTGTACGACAAAGCTCATCGGGAAGAGAGACGTTCGATCGCCCAGCAACGAAGGGAATCCGATCCTGGCTGACGAGTGGCCAAAGCAGGATCTCACGGATCGTTTAGCGGCGTTATGTTATCATCGCTCTATCGACATCTAAAATAGTACTTCGTAAAAAAGGCACCCCAAAGCCAAAGAAAAGGCACCAGCTCCGCAGTTTCATCAGTCTTCGCGACGCCAAGTCAGTGAAGCTGTGCTAAATTTTACCCTTGAATGTTGCATTTGTGCGCTGTGAGGTGCAGCTCACGCAGTTACTGCGTCATTGCAATGGCCACTGAATATGTTGTAATAACAAAAGGAAACATGGCACTGCCGCAGAACCCAACGACGGTTGGAGTGCCGCCGCGGCCGCGTCTTCGTTGTCTAGGCAACCGCGACCGCCGCTCGCGGAGCAGCTCTGTGTACCACGTCACTTTTTCAACGCGCTGCCGAAATACTCTACCAGCGAACAGCAGTTTCGATAAACCGCACCTTGACCGTATGCACAGCTTAGTGCCACATTTCGGTTTCGTTCTTAAACCCAAACCTTTGTTTTTACGTGATAAAGCACGGCGGAGCGTTAGTTCGAAAAAAAATGAACTATTTTTTCTCACGTTACGTCATCGCGGATTCCTGTGTGGTAACGCTATTTCAGCGCCACAACGCGAACCACCTCACGTGACGAATCAAATCAGCAACATGGCGGAATTTGACAATGTCCAGAATAGCACCCTGGGGACACCTAGCATCAGACGCCCCCGTGTGGCTGGAGAGACGGGGGGTAACTCCACGCGCCACAGTTTAAAAGAAAAAGAAATGTCTAAGAGCGTCTGATTCTCCATTGTCCACACTTGCAGACGCAGCGCTCCTTATTTTCTTTCATTTCCAATACTGCCCTTGAGACGCACACGACAAAGTGGCCATTTTCTGTACCCAATCGGGATGTGGAAAGAAAAAAAAATCACAGCATATCCACGGAGTGAATGATGATGAGTGGGCGAAGCTGCGGAGGTTCATCGGTAAACCGTGAATATTCCGTGAATTCTGCCCAGTACATCATCACCGACGTGAGATCGGGCGCGTTTATACTAAAGGTTCGATGAGTTATGACGACTTGCAGCTCACTTTAATTTTACATGTACGTTGTGAATTTTCATTGTTTAGAAAACCATTGCTTTAGAAAACATCTGGCGTCTTTCGTTAAGCAGCTGGCGTCTTTTCGTTTTGCTTTAAAAACATCTGGCGTTCTTTCGTTTTGCTTTTACAAAACATCTGGCGTCTTTCGTTGGTTTATTTCATCAATCAACGGCGTTTTGAACAAAATTTTTATTGTTTATTCACGCACAGGAGAAATCTCACCAGGCAATACCTTGGAGGTAAACAATGGCTGCTAATGGGAATGAGAGACAGAAGAAGTCGGCTTTTAGCTAACACTTCTACTTCTTACTAACGTTTCCTGCTGGAACATGCCAATGGCTGCTAATGGGGAATGAGAGACAGAAGAATTCGGCTTTTAGTTAACGCGCACGCTGCGAATTTTTTATTGTTCAACAACGCACAGGAAAAATCTCCCACCGGCACGACCTTGGAGGTCAAAGCGTAAGACTGGTTACGCACTACGACTACTACGACTACGACTACGAGGGACGAGGGCCGCCTTAAGGAGCTTCACCCCTAAAAAAGACAAAAAAATTACAGCATCTCCACGGGTGAATGATGAAGAGCTTGGGCGAAGCTCCTGAAGCAATCATGGTTATACCGTGAAATGTTCAGTGGTTTCGCCCAGCAGTAATCGAAGCGACACGCCGCTTTGATTATTTTTCCTTTTTTTATTTTCCGGGCCCGCCGGAAAACGCTTCGGACGGCCCGGCCCGTGCAGTGCTCTATGCTGCAGCACCAGTTGTTGAAGCAATGTCGTTGGTCCCGATGTGTAGATCGAAGGAGTATGCCGTTTCTGGCACAATGTGAAGTAAAAACCACCCATCCGTCATGTCCGCACCGACTTAAAAGATGAAACCGGGGATCCTCCTTGAACACGGGTCAAAATCCTGGCAGCGGCATTTGGACTGCGAGTCGCCGATGACGAGCGTGTCAACTTCTTCGGGCTACTAAATATATGCTCGTGACAGGGCCCATTTCGGGGAAATTGAAGAGTTATAGAAAGTATCATGCAGGCCCCGATAGTGTACACCGGTATTTCATACATCACGTAAGTTCTAGCACAATTTCGCAGTGACAGAAGTAACATACTATGGGTGTCCTTAGGATACCCGCCACAGAATTTGAGATATCCACTGTATTTCGGAAAGAACTCTGGCGGGAATCCCTTGCAGGTCATTTCGCCCTCATCTTCCTGACCGAAGTTCATCCCTAGCAGATCCCGAATGACACACTGTGGACTTGAGAGGGGAATTATGGGATCTCCTTTTCAGGGTGTTTTCTAAAATGAAACTTTGACTTGGGCGAGTTGGTACATACTCGGATATATGCAGCGCGACTTGTACGAAGACAGGAGACACATAAAACACAGACGAGCGCCGACTTACAACTGAGTTTATTTGCACTTCGACAGGCCTTTTTGTATGCACCAACCCAGAAGAATCACACGGAATCTGCTTCTGTGTGATGGTTGATACAGGCTGGGTTGGTGCATACAAAAAGGCCTGTCGAAGTGCAAATAAACTCAGTTGTAAGTCGGTGCTCGTCTGTGTTTTATGTGCCTCCTGTCTTCGTACAAGTCGCGCTGCATATATCCGAGTGTTTTTTAAAAGCTGCTTTTGTTGCACTTTTTGACGCTCAGAGTGTTGTAGTATGCACTGAAATTGCTAAAATTGGACTAAATTACTACACGCACAATATTTTGTGACGAAGTGCGTTTCTGACCAGAAGCACTCAAATTAGCACCTGAAAGCATAGAAAAACGCGTGAGTGCCTTAAACTGCTCAAATTGCGGCAATTCCTTGAAATGAAACTCGATAGACCGCAACATATAACCTAAACGTGCGCATGTGCTCGAGGAACTCCGAGCCATGTGTATTGCGAACACACACACCTTTTTATATAGGAAGAAAGTTGTTAAAAAAACACGTGCATTGCATACTGCGACTGGACATTGCATAACAAGTTAGAATTCGTGCTCATAGGAGCACTAAAGGAAACGAAGGAAAAAATAATAGCCTTTTTTCTCCTCAGATTCAAATATACATACAAAGGGAAGAATTCTACCTGCAAAAAAGCTTTTATAAAAGCCAAATAACAACAGCATCATGTCAGCAAGTCTGCCTTTACAAAGTAGCTTAGTTAGCCCAACGTTTAATTACACTAACCACAGCTATTTGCTAAACATATACTTGCTTTAAATAGTACGGTCTGGAACAGCTGCCGATACGAAGCACTGCACTTTGTGCTTTCATTTGGCACCTTTGTGCTGCAATCTATCAACAAATGAAACAACTTGAAAAATGAAGTGGAGCTGGAATATGCAACACATTAAGAAAAAAAATGCATGCGTATTTTGAGTTGACCTTGTCAGGAGCTCCTTGCTGCGCTGTCAGCGGACTGCGAGAACTTTCTTCAGTGCCGGGTCCAAAGGACACACTGATGTGATGAAGTAAACATGACCAAATTTAAAATCATTAAGCTTTGCTAATGCGGGAAAAGGAAGCGCTGCCTGTTATATCAGTTTCCAGCTTCACTTTTTCCCATGCTGCTATGACAGCACGTCAGTGACCACAGTGGCCACTGCCAAGTTGTCTGCTGATATCACCTTACTCGCAAGGGCAGCTCGGCGTTTTGACATGGATGGTTGTCACGTGTGTGATGTTAAATATCTGTGATGTTACGTGTGTGATGTTACGTGCTGTCACGTGTGTGATGGTAAATACCTGTGAAGTTAAATATCTAACTTGTTCTTGCAACATTACTGGCTTTGGCTAGCTGCAGCAAACATAAGATGTTGAAATCAAGAAAGCTCGAGCAGTCTACTATTGTCTTGACAGGCTTGCACGTACATGTAGGAATAGTCATAGATCAAACACCATGCACATACGAGCATTCACATAAATAAGGTGATTGACTGAGTAGCTTGACAAAAGGCAGAAAAAATATTTCTAATTCACAGCCATGTGGTGAAACTGTCCAGTTTGAGTGCAAATTTCATACAATAGGGCCATTCCATGACCCTCTCAGACTCGGTTCCATAAATTTGATGCAATCATTTTAGTGCACTTTTTGACGTCCTGCGGTACTTTTTCTCGAAAAGGTGAGTTTTCTCGGCTGCTAGGCGACTTATGCTCCCGTATTCGGCAACTGGAGTGTTGAGACACTTTCTTCCGCACAGCAGAATTCACTCATTTCTTTAGCAGTGCTACAGGGGCTGGCGTACGCGCCTTTGGCGGAAAAGATCCTCCTCTTCTTCAGTTGTAGCTCGAGGGTGCCAATCAGGGCGGTGCGTCGCAGATTCGCTTTTCTCCTTTGCACTCTTTCATGAACTGGTTCACTGTATGGTTTGAACTACCAATCATTGTAGCAATCTCGCGTTGCCTGTATTCTTCCAGTGCCAGCTGAACGATCAGCATTCGTTCCCTATAGCGAACTATAGTAATGTTACTCTTATTAGTCGCGGAGATATTGGCATTCATATTTTAAACACGAGAATCTGTCTCAAACTCACCTCAGGTACTGGGCTGCAATGATGTTGCGGCTTGCCGTGTGCTTCCTCCGACAGCATGATGACGTGACCATTTTTTCGTGACGATCGCTGGGATTTTTTGAACCATTTGCGAGGACACACACCGTCGTAGTTTCTCGCAGTAGGACTAGCACTGCTGTCGCATTACCGTGGTGGTGTGGGGCTTTCCAAGGCCCAAGGTAATTTTTGATGCCAAGTTGGCCTTTTCGGTCACCGACATGTTTGCGATCTTGATCACGTTGTCGCGCTGTTCGGGAGTTCGATAATAACTAACTTTGCCCTTGGCATGGACAATTTGCTACAACTTGCTCGCTACGACGTGCACTGTCACGCGCGCTAACTGGCTGACGTGGGCTGAAAAAACCACCGTGAACTTATAGGCCTACCGCTGCGACGGTGCCGCCGAGTCGCGGCTGCAGCTGTGAAACTGTGCAGCAGTGAAACTGATTACCACGTTTTCCTTCCATTACTCTGCATAAATTATGTCACCTTACCTTCTTCTGCTTGGAGCAAAGTGTACATCGTGGCTATTTTCTCATTTACCCGGGGTAGAATGGCAATACCTGCACTCATCACGCAAGTAGGAGTAAATAGGACACTAATATGAACGTGAATACTCGTAAATAACAACAAATATCCAGCCTGAACAAACGTTTTGTTCGACAAATAATAATAGTAATAATAATAATAACAACCCTATGTACATCACGCCTATACATGTTCATGAATGCTTGCAGAAAACTAGCAGTTTCGTGTACGAATGCAGGCAATGAGCGAAGCGCCTAGAAATAGGACGCAAACGACTATGTGCCTGATCTCGCTGCTGGCTTTCATGAAGGCGGGTGGGGAGAGCGTCTGCTACTACCTTCGACAAAGCGCCCGTAGTGCTCCAGAATGGTTGTCATTTGACAATGCACGATAAAGGTGGTGAAAGTGAAGACGACCATTATAACTAGTTGTGCAAGTAGCTCATTTTTTCTAGCCTCGAATTTCTGCAGCGCTAGAACCAAACCGCTCAAAGCCTCTTAAATGACCGGCCACTGCGACCCAAAGCGATGCTTAAAGGCTCTGATATACTCCAGCGTAACGTCGACGAGCGCGGGCGCGCGTCACGGCGACGTTACGTCAGCAAAAAACAGCCCTCTACAGTCCGGCGTCGGCTGACCGCCGACGCGGCCGACGGCTGCTGGCGCGCTCGGGCGTCGCTCGGCGCCGAATAGATCCTGCTGCATTTCGCGCCGGCCGCGCCGGACTCGCATGTACAGGAACCTGCTTCGCGGGCTGTTTCGTCGGTTCCCGACAGGCGGCGCGGGCGTTGTTCGCTTTACTGCGCATGCGCTCCTCTAGATGCGATCGCACCGGCGCGTCGAAGCCCGCTCGACTGTAGCGGAGACCGATTCGCGCCTAGCGTAGCCAGGCGTAGCGTCGCCGACTCGGCGTGACGAAACGCAACGTCCTCGCGGGCGCTCGCGTCTGACGCTGGAGTATAACAGAGCCTTAAGAGAATGGAGCTTCAACGGCGGGGTGCGGGACTAAGGAGTGAAGGTGCAACCATGACAGGGTCGCTGGCCTCCGCATCGGAAGCATCGAATAGCGGTCACCATATCAAAGATTAACCTACCAATTCACACGCACTATCTCTTATGCACAAAAAAAGTTTTTATTTGACGTATCTCGTTTTACACATCTTTGTACTAAATCAACAGCATTACTACCTTGCTGTACATGTATTAAATTGATTTATTCATTCCAGTTTATAACACTGTCGACCCAGTCAGGAATCATTACAGTAAGGGATTGTTCATTTTGACAACTTAACAATATAAGTATCAAGAATGAGATTACACGAAAAGAAAATATAGGCAGTTAATGTCAAACAACGAAACTTTATATTACATCCAAATAGTGCAACAGAAAAAGAAATAGGTACACAAATTAACAGCATTACACTGCGCTCGGTGGCGCGAACGACTGAGCGAGTGTGTGCGGCGCACAGTGCAGGGAGAGGGTGACAGGTGGGATAGAGGTGCGAGCAGTGATGCGGCGGGGAGATTCGACGGCGGCGACGGAACGCCGCATGCGGCGTTCGGCGCGCGCAGCCTTTCATGGTGCTTTTGCGCCTGCGCCGGGTAGGGAGAGCGTAAGCGCCCGTAGTGCTCTAGAATGATGGTTGTCACTTGACAATTCACGATAAATGTGGTGAAAGTCAAGACGACCATTATAACCAGTTGTGCACGTAGCTCATTTCTTTTAACCTGGAATTTCTGCTCCGCTAGGACGAAACCGCTCAAAGCATCTTAAATGGCCGGCCACTGCAACCCAAAACGATGCTGAAGAGACAGGAGCTTCAACGGCGGGGTGCGGGTCTAAGGAGCGAAGGTGCAACCATGACAGGGTCGCTGGCCTCCGCATCGGAAGCACCGCATTGCGGTCAGAAAATCATAAAGATTAACCTACAAATTCACACTCATTAACTCTTATGCACAAAAAGCTTTTATTTGACGTATGTCGTTTTACACATCTTTGTACTAAATCAACAGCATTACTACCTTGCTCTACATGTATTAAATTGATTTATTCATTCCAGTTATTAACACTGTCGACCCCGTCAGGAATCATTACAGTAAGGGATTGTTCATTTTGACAACTTAACAATATAAGTATCAAGAATGAGATTACACGAAAAGAAAATATAGGCAGTTAATGTCAAACAACGAAACTTTATATTACATCCAAATAATGCAACAGGAAGAGAAATAGGTACACAAATGAACAGCATTACACGGGAAATCAAAAGTCGGTAAAAGTCGCAACCGACGCTAACAGTTAATGTGGTGTCCCCCTGGTAGCCAGTAGTGTCACTTGGCGACGGTAGCCCTTTCCCGGTGAGTCTCAGGGTGTCACCGGTTTTGACGTCATCCGCTAGAACACGTTCCAGATACCCTCCAGAGATCGAGCGCACTTGGATCTTCGGTCCTTTTTCTGGCTTGGCCTGGTGCTATCTTTAGCACGGCGGTGACGTCCATGCTGAATCGCCTGTAGAAGTGATGCTGCTGCTTTTCCACGACGGCGAACACGATGTGATCGTCCGCGCGCACACTTCTCTTGTCCCTCGGTTCCTGAAGCTTGTATTCCGTGCGCACTAGCATTTCTGGTCTGATTTCGAGAGTCATTACACTGTCTACGTCATCGCAGCTTCCGTCGTCGTTTTATATCTTGCGGGCCACCCCTGTACTTCTAGGTCGTGCCCCTTGATATTTCTTCCAACGTCAACGGGAGGTCTCTGTAGACTGCTGGATCCTTAGGCATCGACGAAGGAGTTTTCCCCTTTTGTTCATAGGTTACGTTTTTCCAATCAAGGCATAAGTTTTTTTCCAGCATAGGATGATGCAACCGGGAACATCTCCTCTGTCGTCGGCTGATGATCAAAGCGAACAGTCGTATGGCGGAGGGAAGCCCCCTCTCGCCATACCCACAACGTCCGTACTTTACGCCGCATCTTTTGGCCTACTGTCTCTCCAGCGTGTTGTCTAGGCAGCGGTGGTTAGTTCTTCCGGATACTCCATATAGGCAGCCCTGCTGAAGCTACACCTTCGAAAGGGGCAGCCATTACAAGACGTACGGTCAAAATTTTGCGGACCACGGGAGCGCGTGGCAGAGAGCACCGAGGCGCCTTCTCACGGCTGCTTGCGAAGCTCTAGAGCGCGCACTGCGCACGCGCATCCTTGTTTACCTGCCGGCCTGATCGTTCGCTCGCTTCAAGTGCGCGCGCACCAGAACGCCAGAGAAAGTGCAAGGTGCCGCTACTGCAGTCACCGCGGAAGCCCCCAGTGATTTGCCTAAAAGAAAACTTTTCTGCTTGGCTAAAACTTCGTCCTGGTCTGGACAAATTTTTTGCCAGCTTTCAAGATTTTTCTTCTTCATTTTTTAACCCATGTGGGTTTTTCTTGTAGGTTTGTGCTACAAACCGGTCGATGCCAAGTTTTTTTCTTTTATAGCGCATATCAACGGGTGCATGATGTTGCACCGAGCACCACACAAAAAAATGCAGCATGCATGAGTTCTGCGAATGGAAGCTGCTTATATATGTCTTGTCACACATGTCGATTTGAGACAAACTGACGCAAAGCGTATTTTCCACGCTGCGAAGCGTCTGGGAACAAAGCGCAGGGTGCAGCGCGCACCGAGCACTGCCAGTACAAGTTACATATTTTCGTCGCGATATCACCGCTCGGTGCTTCCGCGGAGACTGCAGACGAGGCACCTTGCGATTTCTCTGGCTTTAAGGCGCGCGCGCACTTGAAGCGAGCGAACGAGCAGGCCGGCAGGTAAACAAGGATGCGCGTGCGCAGTGTGCGCTCTAGAGCTTCGCAAGCAGCCGTGAGAAGGCGCCTCGGTGCTGTCTGCCATGCGCTCCCGTGGTCCGCAAAATTTTGACCGCCACTGTACCTTGCCGAACTCGCTCTTTATAGAGCATTATTGTCTCGGATGTCCTGGGTTAGCACTTTGTCCAGAAGGTCGCCGTGCGGCACTACGTCGAGGAGTAGGTTTTTAGAGCCTTAGATAATGCACGCGATATCACCTCCTCTGCAGTCGGCTCATGATCAAAGCGAACAAAGCCGTATGGCAGAGTGAAGCCGCTTTTCGCCATACACAAAAAAACGTCCGTTTATTACGCCGCGTGCCTTCGCCGATTGGCTCCTCTATAGTGTTGTCTGGCCAGCGGAGGTGAGCTCTTACGGATACTCTATAGGCACCCCTGCTGAAGCTAAACCTTCCAAAGGAGCATACAAACAAGACGTACCTGGCCGAACTCGCTCTTTCCAAGAGCGTAATTGTCGTGGGTTAGCACTCTGTGCAGAAGCTCGCCGTACGGCACTACGTCCAAGAGTAGGTTTCTTCGAGCCCTGGATGATGCACGCGATATCACCTTCTCTGTAGTCGGCTGATGATCAAAGCGAACAAAGTCGTATGGCAGAGTGAAGCCGCCTCTCACCATACACACAGACGTCCTTACTTTACGCCGGGTGCCTTCGCTGATATGGTGTCTTCCAATGTGTTGGCTGGCCAGCGGAGGTTAGTTTTTCCGGATAATCGATATAGCCAGCCCTACTGAATCGACGCCTTCTAAGGGATCAGACACAACAAGACGTCCGTTCCTTACGCCGCATGTCTTCGCCGATTGTGTCCTCCAAAGTGTTGCGTGGCCAGCGGAGGTGAACACTTCCGGACCCCCCATATAGGAAGCCCCACTGAAATTAACCCTTCCAAAGGGGCATACAGAAGACGTACCTTGCGGAACTCGCTCTTTACGGGAACGTTATTTTCTTGGGTGTCGTGGGTTCGCACTCTGTACAGAAGCTCTTCGTAGGGCACTACGTGAAGGTGTAGGTTCTTTTCGAGCATAGGATAGTGCACCCGGTAACACCTCCTCTGTCGTCGGCTGATGATCCCATCCTGCAATGCCTTGCTACTAACCTAATAAACTCGTACAAAAAGTACCCAAATATGCTCTGGATGGTTCAAGACGATAGCCTAAGGTGTCTACTTCAATTTCCACTATTGCGGCATTTCAACACCCCATTTGGCTAGCGAAATCGCGTGCGTCGACCATTTTCTTCTCTTCCGAATGGGTGGACCTTCCTGATACACGAGCTCGGCAAGCTCCTCCCACAAACGACTTCTTTCGGAAGCCGTGAAACTCGCCTGACGGGAATACCAAGCGGGAATGCCGCTCCTTAAAATTATTAGGAATTTCCTCCTACAGACGTGTTTCGAGAACTGGGCATGGTAATTTGGCAGACTTCGTGTTTGCGGAAATAGTGATCGTCTGGCTGCCTTGCGAGCATGACGATGAAACGGTAGAAAAGAAGCATAATGCGCCTGCCTCTGCGTGAAGTGTCCTTCAAGATCAAAGTTGTGCGCCAGCAGGCCGTCGTTACTCACCTTTAGCCTGTCTTGCACCACAGAAACATCCGATGAGGAGAATTGGCTTGATTGTCTTGCCTCGTTTCGTAGACGCGTGTGCAGAGCTCGCTGAGTTGTTCGTTTGCCATTGATGCGCTCCATCATCGTTGCGGGCGAAGTCCTTTCGTCGGGTCGCTTGGATCGCACAGTATAGAGTTACTCGGCACCATAAAATGTTGAATAAATGTGACATGTTACCGAGTCAACGTAAAAAGCGGCTCGCTGAGAAAACTATGCTTTCCACAATGATTTTGGCTAATATAGCCGCATTTACGTTGCGCCTGGATGCAAGACACCCAGTATTTGAAACCAGCTGCCTAGCAAAAACATTAGAGTCGCCATTATGTTGTTTTTTATTTCGACAGCCTATTTTTTTCCTTATAAGAAGCTAACTTGCTTGTGAACAGCTCAAACATAACAACCATTGCGTAGGCAGCCAATACGCCTTTTTTGGTCCGTAGAGTGGTCACCGAGCTCAACGAAGCCTTCAATGTCGCCTAATGAAAAAATGAGACATAAGTGCCTTGTAGCGCTGCACAACCACCACCTAGCTTCATAATTGCTCATTAATTTAGAATAGAGACTCACCAGATGACTTCACGTGAAGATGTTTTGATAACATGGTCCTCAAAGACGAGCCCCCCACGGCAGCTGAATGTGCCAACGTCTTTCGTTTTTTTCACTTTTTTAATGCTGAATGCTGAACAAGAATTTTATCCTGCCGATGTGAATTTCGAGAACTAGCACCTGTGATTTGGTGGACGTGGTGCTTGCGGGAAAAAAGACAGTCTCTCCGCTTTGTAAGCACAACAATGAAGCGGTTGCGACTGATTTTATTTATTGGCATACCTGATTTGTAACATACGCCCAGTGATACGCTATATATATTATCTTCTGGAACCCGCATATAAATAGAAAATAATATATTGAACCTTAGTGTCGTCCGCCACTTGTCCTTTTCTTCTAAGGCCGGCTCTCTCGCAGCTGCCGCTTCCATAAAACATGATGATCATGCTTTGGTAACATTCTTCGTACTTGTGCTGTGAACTCGTGTGTTCTCCAAGGGGAACGAAGCCTTCAGTTTGGCAAGATGCCACCACACTTAAGTGCTGCGACAGCTTCATCATGTCTACCAGGGTACGCCATATCTTTCAACGGCTGTCATGGTCGTGGTTTCTTCGTTAGGGTATACATGCTCCTGCAATAAATGAGAATGTCGACTGAAATAACCCGAAGTGTCTTTTTGTGGTATTTTTGCTTCCATCTCGATGATGTCGTTCTTTTGATGTGCCTCCTTAGTCTCATAAAACATTGGAAAATCCACTCCCGAGTGTAGCGTGTGCCCTTCCTTAGCTTCGTTTGACAGATTTGTAGCGTGTGTAAACACTTGCCTGCTGCCTTTGCGGCCAGGCGTGACATGACTTGACGTAATTCTGTCACCTTTGCGTCAAAGGAAGCTGGCGGCGTCAACTCTTCTCCTGCTGGGAGGATTAAATGTTTGTCAATCTCCAAGGGCTCTTTGAGAATGGCTTTGAATTTTGCCATCGTTTGACAGACAAAGTTGGCTACAAAATTGCTGTCGATTGACAAGGCACGGACACATCCTAACACATCGCACCTTGGGTTGAAGTTGGGAGTCTTAGATGTGGTCAGTTGAACCTTTGGTTTTGCATACTGCCCGCGTTCGTAGTACTGTTCCAGTTATTTCTTGCCCGTGATCAGCGAGAACGTGTGGGCTTTTGTCAACAGCGGCTCTTTGGTATCATGATTGCTCTCCTCTGTTTCTTTAAACTCATGGTTCATGCTAAATGACATGTCGACTGAGGCACGGTAGATTCTGCCTTCGACTCTTATGCGGGGTATGGATCCATACAGTCTTTCGTTTTGTGTAAAGCCGACGTGTGGTCATATGAAGATATGAAGAGGCCGAAGAATGTTCGCACTGGCGATGAGGAAGCCGCCTGCCGGGAATCGCGGCGCGCTGCCAAGAGAGACTGCTGGACTCGACTCGTTTAATGTAGTCCACGACGTAGTACGGTCGAAACGGTGGTAGGCGACAATGCTGGACTCGACTGGGCAGGGTTCCGTTTGGTGTCGCCAGTGCTGGGCAGTATCGAAGATACATGTATCTTAGATACTATCTTAGATACTCTATGTGTATCTTGTATCTGTATCGCGATACGTCTCGCAAGACGAGTATCTGTATTTGTATTTCCGATACATTCGATAATGTATCGTGTATGTTAAGATACAAGATACTTCTATCGCAACACAACCGTGCGAAACAATAAGCACTGGCCAAGCTCTGCTTCTCAAGCTGGTGTTGGTGCCACTAAGCCTTCTGAATAAGTCTAAGGGCACTGACGTTATTTTATTTTTCCGCCAGAGTCATCCAGTTAGGGTAGAAGATGAGGAAGAAAACCACGCGGACGTCTACGCCCAGCCCACGTACCTTTTGTTTTCTCGATTTAGTTTCTTTTTAGTTGCGCCATTGCCGCGACACTTGCTCCTATAGCCACTCTCCTGCGCCGCGTGCTCCACTGCGTGAGGCGTCTATACCGCAAATTCTGATGTTGTCACAGTGTCGTTATTGAAGATTCCCTTGCGTCTTTCTCCGTAACGAAATGTGATGCGTGCAAGAATGGGGTTGCTTTGCGTCGCGTGGATTTTACATATCAGCGATTTGAAGGATCTCGTGGATGTAAGTTTGACTTGCATGCAGTGAATTAACTTATATGCAAATTATATTCTAACAACTTTAGCACCACTGGTTCTGATACTAGATCTGATAGAGCAAGCGTTTACCTAACAGAAAATATCTCGGCGTACCGTATTTTTCACTTCCATCTACATTTATTCAAAGAATTTATGAAATCATAATTTAATTATTAGCACAAGTACTTTCTTAGCTGTCATTTTGCATCACATACAATACCTAGGTCTCTGCACTGTTTTTCCGGTCTGGTCACTGCAGTATGTCTTTTGTAACGCGCTCCCAAGATAAGATTTCTGCTTAATTCTTCTGTCTGCTTTATTTCTACTACTGTTTACACATTTATACGTTGCCAAGGCAATTTTGAAAACAAATATATTATTATGTCGGCGTGCCGAGTACACAGTACAAAATATTCTGCTTACCGCTTAAGAAAATAGCGAAATTGAGTTTGCATTATAATAATGGACATCATTAGGAGCCATCTTAAAGATGTTTAAGAAACGTTGTTTTACTGAATGCTCTGTTTTACTTATGAGAGTCCCAACGAGCCGTTTCAGGCAATTTTTCATAGGCACCGAATTTTCTATTGTCTCAACAGGTAGGTAGACGATACTTCATGCTCATAGCTATTAAGGGCGCCCTCTGTATTGTGTTTCTGTACTCATTCAATGTGAATGCTTGATGCACAACCACCTCTCTATTTTACTTATATTTGTTTTGCTCTTTTAGGCCCTCCTAAATATTTTTCGTATTACTAGTCGCCACGTATAGGGAGCTATAAGCGGCAATAGCGCGAATAGCGGCGGTGTCCTTCGACGCTTCTTGCAACTATACAATACGTCTGAGACATTTCTGTGTTGCACATGTTCTCTCGTTGAAGAAAAATTGCTACAAGATTGCACGTTAGTGAGTATGTCAACAAAGAATCCCTTACGCCAGCAGCTAAGTAAAACATGGAAATTCATCGCAGTTTTACGTCATCTAAGTATACACCAGGGGGTCTCAAGCTCAGCCGGCGGGGCGCAGTCGCGAAACTTAGCTCCAAGGGCCGGGACAGTGAAGATGGTGGACCCGCGTCGGAGAGAGTTTGAACAAAATGACGTTGCCATTTGAAAGGAAGCCTTTTCCAGAAATATCATATGTAGGTAATTTCTGAAGGCGATTTAGAGTCAGGATCGATACCGATGTATACAACGAGTGAAATCTGGACGCGGATTGAAATATAGAGTTTTTGTTCCACAGTTACGTTTCAGCACATGGTGACCACATGTTCCTCGCGAAAGAAATGCTTGTGACCAGTCATGTCTGTGGAGCTTACGGACATTCTTATTTAGAAAATAAAAAAAAAACAGATGGGGCGGAGACGGTCATGTGTGCCTGCCGGGCCACTAGCGAACGGTCTCAAACCCCGTATACACCATGCGTTCCCCCCCCTTCCCCCCACCCCCAAAAAAAGTTGCTACCAGCGTTGTTGCTGCTGTACACCTGTCCGAATATACGGTATTGAACTGTCTTATACGGACAAGGTAAAAGTCCATACCGGTATTTGCGCCATCATGCGAAGGCTTCTTATTGACTTTATTGTGATTCGTGGCAGCCCGCTAGCTGGTCGGCAAGCTGAGCAGCGACTCCCATCAAGTGCAAAAATGACAAGCAAGAACCGCTGTCATCGAAGTGTATAAAGAGTTGTCCCGTGAAGAAGCTAAAACAAGCCCCAAGAAGTTGTTTTAAGAAGGAAACTAATGTACTTTGAGCAAGAAGGGCGAAACTAATGACATATTAAGAGACATTTCATAAATGAAACAAAATAGGTCACATTTAAGACATTTTCAAGCAGACATTTTCGTGTATAGGCGTTTGCTACTACGTTATATCCATGGATCTATAATAACAAATTTGAGAATGTATCGAAGTATCTTAAGATACAATTGCCAAGTATCGTATCGGATACAATTATTGCGGCAGTATCTTGTATCTGTATCTCCAATACTTCTTGCCTGAGTATCTTGTATCGTATCGCGATACAATTTCAAAGTATCTTTGCCCAGCCCTGGGTGTCGCAAAGTCTGTTGCCAGACTTGGGGGTATTTGCGCCTGCAGTTCCAGCTTTCCGGTGGCATTGCGCAAGTGTCTGTGTGATCCTTTCTACAATTAACAGATCGGACTCGATCGTGTCTCCAAAGTAGGGAATTCAGGCGTTCGAACTCGATGGTGTCTCAAAAGTAGGAAATCCAAGCTCAACGACGGGTTTACGGGGGAAACTGAATGGCGTCGCAGAAGTCCGGACACTGCATGGGCAACGTTGCGATACATCGGACTCGTCTCCGAAGTATGGAATATCTCCGTACCTGTGCGTGCAGTGCGTACCTTGTCGAATACGCACAGCGACGCGTTCGCTGGGGCACGTCTGGACTGGAAAGACGCGCGCGCGTTCCGTGACTGTGGTAGCTGATTCAATGGCATCGCAGAAGGCGTGGCGCTTCCTTCAACAAAACGCGCTCAAACGGGCGCCCCAGTGACACGGGCACAGCACGGATGCCTGCAGAACAGTGAGAGCCGATGGGAAAACATGCTGGACGTAACTTCAACTGCTGCCGGAACAATATATGAGAACAGTAAATTGCCAGCATTCTCGCCTGATTGGCTGTAGCGACTGCCGATATAATAATATAGCCTAGTTAAAACAGCCGATGTCAACACAACACAGGTATTTGCGAAATTCGCAGCGGATTACAAGAAACTTTACGGGAAAGCTGGAAGTGTAGGGGCAAATTTAGCCGCCACATCTGGCGGGAGTCTGGCAACATTGACTCCCGCGTTTGGCGACACACTTCTGTGACACCAAACACAACCCTGCCCTCGACTGGAGCTTGGTATCAGTTGGCATTACTTCGTATAACTTGGCATCGCTTCTTATGGCCAGGACCATCTAGGAACCGATTAATTCCGCTGTGCCTTTAGCCTTGCACCACTAATGCAAGCTACGCCCGCCTTTTTTTTCACCCTTTACGCACATATTTTCGTTCCTTCTCTTCCAGTTTTGTGGTCAGAGAGAGTGAGCACAGCTTACACATCGACGCTCCTAAGATAGCCCGTTGCTGCGTTGACGAACAGGAGTCCGCTTGATGAAACGTTGGTTCCAGCGGCATTCCCTGTTCAAAGATTTTTCATCACATGAAGCCTACATCTTCCTCTGAACTCGTGTCTTGTTTGGATTTCTTAGCGAAAGAGGCTGTTCGAATTGCAACGCAACAGTGGTCTGGAGCTGACGCGCCAGGTGGAGAACACGATATGTTTATAGTAGTAACCAATGACTCGATCTTATGCCTACGGGTACCGCCAGCTAGAATATTCTGCCATGCTGACGTACAGGTTGCGGTCGTTTCAGTTGTTCCCAAAATGTAGCACCCGTTCTTCTACTCATGTAACTCAATCGCTGCGACGCCGACAACTGGGCACATTAATTACTCTCCCGGAAGAAGGCCGTATTATTGGAGGCTTTGCTGTGTTATTTCTACGATACATCAAGAGATGTGCACAACTGAGTCGGCTGACGAATTGCCGTTATTCCGAAGAAAGTTGAACAAAACCAAGGCTAATCGCCCGACCTGTGGCCAAAGCTTATGCAGAATTTTGACGTCGTTACGTGCGTGGGAGTCAAAGCGACAAAGGCAACAAGCGCAGCCGCTGTCGTCGAGAGAGAAGTGGTTTACTAACGAAGGTATAAGGCGAATGTTTTGCGCAACTCTGCAGGGAGGACGGCTATGCGCCATTTCTGAACGGGACCTGAAAACGACAGTTCAGGAAACGTCGGTTGTGCCGCGAAAGCAGTCTGCAGGGCGCCCGCTTCCACTGCAAGCAAATTCAGACGACCGATAAAGGAGTTTGTGGAAACGGTCAAAGAAACACGAATTTCTACAGTGGTTCTTGCGTCGTCGCTGTGGCGTGCACTCGAAATATGAAGCAAGTTGGTGCTCTTCACAATCGTAAATACCCCCGATATGAATGGGCTTCTTCTGGCGCTTTGAGAGAGACAAAGTGGCTGACTGGGCTAGTCGGTTGTGCATACTTGAAATAAACAGCGCAAAAAGCGGACGGCCACAGAAAGAATACACACAGGACAAGCGCTGTGGCCGTCCGTGGCCGTCCGTTTATTGCTCTCTTTGAGCATTGAGAGAGACGTACCGATTTTTTTCCGGTAATCACCCAGTGAGCCGAGCGGTGGCGCAACCATAAAAGCCCACGTAAGCCCACTAGGCGCATCGTCGTGTCCGCCAAGTGTCGCGGCGGGCGGTGGCGTGGTGTGGAGAGGGGTGTCGAACACTGACCTCCATTAAAAAGGCTGGACGGCGCATCCCCGCTCAGCGAGGCGGGCGCTTGTGAAGCCACCGGAAGGTCCCCTGTTTGTCCCGGAAGCTGGCGTCTTCTGTCCATCTCAGTCGCGCAATTCAAGTATTCTCGGGTGGCAGCTGTTGTTATGATCGTTTTTCTTTTTTCTTTTTTCAAACTCTGCGATTACGCCTCACTTTAGACGCCGACGAACGCTACACGAAAGATGACGAACGCCGTGCCGACGCCGTCCGAATACGGCGGAGCGCGGCAACGTACAAAATGCGTAAAAAGTAATGCAACATTGAGGTACTTAGCGTGAAATGTCTTTCCTGACGACTTTTCCGGTCTATTCGTACACTTTACTGCGCTACAGGCAGGTATTTCTTTAAAAAAGAAGAGAAAAACTCTCTTCCGGGACAAAAACAGCGGCTTCCGGTGGCTTCACGCCCGCGTGCTCGATGCGCCATCCAGCTCCTCCTAGTGGAGATCAGTGGTGTCGAAGGCCGGAGGCCGGGCAGTCGGTGCTCGTTCGTCACCAGCTGTGGACGCGTCGCTGCGTTTTGGCAGTGGTGCGGAAGGTTCGCAGTGTTTCAACGGCGCTTGGTCGCCGGTTGCTGCTCGCAAAGTTTGGACGCGCTCAGCGCGTTTCCGATAGATTCGCCGACGTTTGTGCGTGGCGTGGACGCTAGTAGCTGCCTGCTCTTCTCGATAGTTTAGACGCCGTGAGCGATACATTTGCCGTCGATTGAGCGTCCTTTGGACGCCGCTTCAGCGCGTTTACGACAGATTTGCCGGCGGTTAAAAGTAGTGTGGCTTTGCTGTTCGCTTTGTGAAGGTTCAGGCACGTGAAGCCACTTTTCGTGTATGTAGAAGTAGCACGGGTGCCATACAGAACAGCTTTGCGTTTGGTGTTGCGAAGACTCCGACGGCCTTTTACATAACCCCGTCTTTATACATCATTCGCAATATTGCGGCGGCGGTTGTGGTCTTTGGTCTACTAGGCGTCCCCAACAGTACACGAAAATATGCTATCCGTATTGTCCCGCGTCTCTCTAGCAATGGGTTTGCAGCGAATGTGATTCGAGCGACGATGGTGTCTTTCCTCAGTGAGACTGTGAAAGTGAGTCCTGCTTTATATGTTCATGCTCATTATACCATTAGTACATCTAGTGTATGGCCTCTTCACTCCTACGGGCAAGCGCTAAACATGCGTAAAAAGAGGTCTGCTGTTTTGCATGCAGGCCGGCCTATTTCAACCTGGTTTGTTTGCGAAGCCCTCAAGGTGCTCCCGAAATTAAAGCCGTTGATCTTGCCACGAATAGGTAGTGATGCACAGTTCTGTACGAGTGTCACCCATGTTGGGTGACGTTTCATCAATACCGCTTACACCTCATCAATGCCGCTTACACTTGCCCAACATTCTACGATTAGTGTGCCTGTTACGCAACTACATGTGGATGGAATAAAGTATTACCTCAAGCTACCACTTAAAATTCATTTCTCATATCTAATACAAGGATCATTTCTGAAGGGAATTTGGCGTCAGTATTTAGGCACTGTGTCGATCGTGATCTTCAGAATGACTGAAATGTGGATGCCGATTGAGAAATATAGAGATTTTGTTCCGCGGTTGTGTCTTAACACATACTGACCGCATGTAGTACCTGACGAAATGAAATTATTGATCTCAGTCCTGTCTCTGTAGCTTACCCGAACAAAGATTTATTAATCTCAAGAGGCGAGTAAATAATGCGAGTACCATTTCATTATATTTTCTTATACTTAGTATTTTTATACTTAGTAAACATTGCGACTACCTTATTATTATACTTTGAAGGTTAGTCTAGCAATTGTGAAATCCCTCCTTCAGTTCTGGAGTAACTGCTGCAGGCGCCGTTACGCCTGTAGGAACCCGAAAAACGTCCGACAACCTGGATTATTTTAAAGGCGAAGCTCCTTAGGGCGTGGGTGGTTTCCTCCTCTGTAGTAGTAGTAGTAGTATGTAGCCAGCTCTAGTTTTATGAATTGCTCACTAGATGGCGTTTCATGTATTTCTTAGAGTTGCTTTTAAAGATGAGAGATGACGCTTGTATAATGCGCATGTCACTGGATGCCTGCGATCGTAAAAGGCGCTCGCTCTTGGCGCGCTTTCTCTTTCGATCGGAGTCGCCTGATGGAGGTAGAAAAGGCGCTCGCTCTTGGCGCGCTTTCATTTTCGCTCGGGAGCGGACACTTTCCCTGCATTTCACCGATGACAAAGCGGTGATAATGAAGGGACCACGTATTTTTGACCACGTAAAATTTTGACGTTTGATATATACACGGTGTTTAACACTCTTTACATGATGTACTGGGCCAATTTCACGGAAATTCACGGAAGAGTTTCACGGTTTACCGATGATTCCCTCCTGAGCTTCGCCCCGCTCATCGTCATTCACCCCGTGAATATGCTGTAATTTTTATGTACAACGGTATCAAACAAGTTATCTACAAAATGGCTACCTAATCAAATTAACCTAGCCGGACATTTGAAATGGACTGTCTGGGCTACTCTGTTCAACTGGATAATCCCTAACCCCCCACATTTTGATGGCAGCCAGACTTACAAATTGGGGAATCCTCCTGGTAGGCGAAGTACCTGTTTCATCCATTTTCGAAAGAAACCATCTAACCTAGCCGACTCTGATGAGACACAAGTGTGTTAGTAGAACCATAGAGGAAAATGGGCGGTACCACTTGGTGAAGGCAGCTAAGTTTCTGGAAAGTTTTTAAGGACGCGTGAGCAACAAGGTCAAGGAGTTTGAAAGCTTTAACGGAATCAATCATGAGATTTTTGTTAATGTAGAAATTGATACCCTAGTATCGTATAGGCTCGTCTCTTCCTTTAGGAGAAAGATTCCCAGCGACTGTCAAAGGAGGAATGTTGTAAATAAAACCGCTGCTCTGGTGATTTGGTCGCTTAAACTAAGAGTTGTAGTCCCTCCAGGGTGTCCTATATCAATTTCAAATCATCCGCAAAGGCCATAGCTGGCATTGATGAGCCCTCGAGAGGAACGCCGACTCCCAGCTCATTAACTGTGTAGATGAGAGGGTCTATGATATAGTTGAAGAGGAAAGGAGATAAAGGGTCCCCTTGCTGGATGCCTCAGGGCCGCGACTGCTAGCGATGCTGAGCGCGAGCTGCGAGCGCGTTATCGTTCCTCGTTTTCGCGACTCCTCGCCGTTCGCGTTCTCTACACCCTAGTAGACGGACGATGCGTCGCCACCGCGTTGCTTGTCCCGCGGTCCCGGCCCGGCGCACGAGCTCGCGACGCCTTCCATGGTCTGCGCGGAGAGCAGCGGGACGCCGAAGTAAGAACAGAGCTGCTCAAGGGCAATGATTACACGCCGCTGCTCGTCGGTAGCCATTGTCCCGGAGAGATAAAGGCTCGTGAGGGTTTCGACCGCCCGTTGTAGCAGGAGAAGGGCGAGGGTCCCGTAGGCGGCCATATCCAGGAAAGCCCGCTTTCAGCATCCCGAGCTCCTCGAACGCGATATCGCCTTCCAGAGGGCCGAAGTCAGGCGCCGGTGGCATCCGTCGTGCGAACATCGGGTGGAACATCTAGGGGTGGGCTCCTTCCCGTTGGGCGCCAGACGTAGGGTTCTGGGCAGCGGATGCCCGTGAACCCTTCACAGATGAGGCCGAGACACAAAGGGACACATCTCTACTCTTGCAAGCCTCGGCCGCGACTGCTAGCGGCTGCTGAGCGCGAGCTGCGAGCGGGCCATCGTTCCTCGTTCTCTTCTCAGTCGGCGCGCTCGTAACCGCCGAGCGCTCCCACACCGTTTACGCTGGTTACGATTCTGTGTGGGTTGCTCACTAGAAGTTTCAGCTGCTGTTTCGATTTACCTTTTTTGTTTAACTCCAAAAACTCTCGTATATGGCTCGCAAGTCATCTACAGTAGTGGCGCCTGCCACAAGTGAGGAGGCAAGTGCCTCGTTTGAAATGCCTAGTTAGGCAAGGGAAAGGCGTACGCCAGAAGGAGAAAGTTCTAAAGGAGAAGAGGAATAGAACCAAAAAAATAAGGTAATGTCGGTGGAAGATTCACGACCGCATAAAATGCCCCATTAATCCTCTTGTGATTTCTCATGTTTATTTCCCTTTTAGCTAAAGCGGTAAGTTCAGAATCTGCCCACCTACAATGGGAGTAGGCAGGACCATCAATGATGTGTTCAGCACCTAGACAAGTGTGAGTAAGGCAAAGTTTATCCCAAACCTCAAGGTACCTCGGGAGCTTAAGTGTTTTCACAATTGCTTCTCGGAAGCGATGAGGGAATTTTGTTCCTAATATGTGAGTAAGAGAGTAGACCTCGCCAAGGGATTACTCCTTGTAGGCCATCGCCTCGAGCTCTGAGTCCGACCAATGCCCCAGTGTAGGATTGACGTGCCTCCTCATGGTTGGTCTGGAAAGTTCAGTCTAATCATGCTGTGTATCTGCAGAATATGATTCAGTAGAGTGTAGACCAGAAGAGCAGCCCCTAAGTCGGACTTTTCATTAGAATTATTTGATAAAGAGTTAGTTGCGGGCTGCAACTGCTCAAAGTGCAATCGTTTACATTTAGAAACATGCGAGGACATCGATTTAGAACAAGGAAGCATACTTGGCTAGCGGTAGGTTCATTCCCATAGTACCGTTATTGAATGAGACGTGCAGTGTATTTCAAGTTTCTTTTTGTATGTTACTTTGCCATTACAAATATGACAAATGTAAGGACTGATGTTGTAAAGAATGGCGTGCTGCATGCCGAAACCGCGATAACCGGGGCGGAGGATAAAGAAAAGGCGGGGGGGGGGGTCTCAAGACAAGAGACCGGTCGATACAGTGGTGGTCGTGGAGGCTACGAGGCCGTGCAAGACATGCAGTGGAAAAAAAGAAGTGCTGTCTTATACAGATGCCTTACCGCGGGCTGCGTGATCGAAATGGTCTCCTCGCTTTTCACCGATGACTGGAAGGAGCCGGTGGCGAAGAAACGTAGGGCGCACAACACCTGCCTATCCACCGAGATGACAGTCGGTCCCGCTTTAGGTCCCGCGCCACTAACTTCGTCGGCGACTTCTCCGCGCAACCATCACACTGTTTCTTCTGGTGAAAGTGACGCCGAAATTGTTCATCTGGCATGTTAAGCATGTCCAGGGCCTGCCTCCTCTTCTGACGGGCGCGCTCGTCCACTTCTGCCTCCAAGAACGCGAACGCCGGTACCGCCATGTTCTCGATTCCGTCTGACGACAGAGGCACTCGCTAGCTGTCCCACGGTTTCGCAGAATCGGTTCCGCATAATTTAGCAGCGTCAGCTCGTACCCGTCATAGAGCTGTGCACGGGCCGTATTTCCGAGCCCGAGCCCGGCCCGGGCCCGCTGACTTTGTCGAAGGCCCGCCCGAGCCCGACGGCAAAGGGCTGCGAGCCAACCCGGGCCGACCCGACGTACGAAAACACAATCCCGGGCCCGACCCGGCCCGGCCCGGCTTTTTGAAAACAAAATTTCCGGTAATTTGGCATTTTATTGAGCATATCAAATATAATCAAACGACACACGACGAACAGTCTCTATACACGGATTACAAATTGACGTTCGCTGCTTGCACTCGTCGCCGAAATTGCTAATATCTTTTTTTGCCAGCCTGACAAGTTTGGGATATCTCTGCTGCTTGTTTTTCCAGAAGACTAAAACTTCAGATGGACAGGAGGGCGATTCCATAGAGAGATAATCGGAGAGCTGCCCTTTTGTTTAACACTTTCGTGACCGCACCTATTCCCATCGATAGTATGCTATCGATGACTTCAAGATCAAGGTTTGGCACTCTCTGAGCGGTTCTGGACAGCTAACGCAATTCAAAGCATAAAATAACATGTTTTTTTATCAGTTTCGTTTGCGAGTTTGTTTTTTCCACCGCGGGGAGGTTTTTAAAGCTCGTTCGGAGTCGGGTAGGTGAGCGCTCGTTGTTTCAGACTTCGCGTCGACGCCGCTCGCGGGTGCTCCACAGAAACGGCGAATTTCGACGGATTCCGATTAATATGAGCGGGAATCTCTGGATTATGGTAGCAGCACAGACACGGAAGACGACTTCGATTCGCCAGGTGAAGTCGTACGGACGGCGAAAGTGCGTCAAACCTCCCCGGAACATCAGCAGCTATCCGCCGGTAAGTCTCGTCTTCTCCTCGGGTCGTCTTATCGCTGCCGCACGTCGACGTAAACGTATCCGGTGTGTTCTTAAAATAACAGCTGTTATCTGCAAGGTGTTAACTTCATTCGGGCGGGAGCATTTGGCGCCGGCTGCAGAAAGAGCGCAATTCTCTTCGCGAAGACGGCGCGGAGCGGACTTTGACCCAATGCTCCGGTGTGCTGCGCGGCGGCGTCTTCGTGTTGTTTTTTACCGCAGAAGTCGTCAGAGAGATATGCAACCACACAGATAAGTATGCGTGGATGCATACTTTCGAAAAGCCAACATGCAGTGAGCGGGACGGATCCATGGAGGGGGGTTACTGAAGAGAAGATGAGCAGGTTCGTCTCACTCCATGTGTACATGGTAATCGTTCAAGTCCCGCGCTTGCATTGGTGTTGGTGTCGACGACACATATTTCGAGGCCTTCGTCCACCATCAGTGATGCCACGGAAAAAACTCAAGGCTTCTTGAGTGTCTCTGATCTGAAGAAGACGACCGTCGCATCCCACGAAAATATTCACCACGTGTCTTCTCTATTGCAACACATGAACGATTTTTCCACGCTATCTTTTAACCCCGTCGGAACCTTTCAGCGGATGAGAAAATGGTGAAATGTAAAGTCGGTATGGTATTCGGCAGTATATGAGCGACAAAGAGGTCAAATGAGGGTACAATTATGGATTTTTGCAGATTTGGAACAGGCTACACTGTTCATTTCAACAAGTACATAGGAAAATTGAAAAATACCATAACTGCGAACTATGCTAGGAAAGTTGAACAGAAAAAAAAATTTTTTCCCGAAACATGCGCAGCCAGCCTTTGTTTCACCGCGTCGAGAACCTGCATCGCGCGGTGGCATGATAGGCACTAGTGCCTATATTCTTGTATTTATGTAAATAATCTTCGTACTTACAGAGCTTATATTTCCACTATTATTCTACGAGAGCTTTGCGTTCAAAACGTATATTTTGATTTTTTTCAATGTTTAACCTTTGCAAAGTAGCATTGATGTTTTTATGAATCTTTCTTTCTTTTTGACGCATTTTTCTTTGTTTGATAATTTTTTTATTATAGTCGAAATAAATCCGTTGCTTGAAATTAACACTGTTGGAAAGACCAATTCTTCCTCTATCGTTTGATACCCTACACTTTAGCATCAAGTATATTCTATGGCAGAAAAAAAATATTTCCTGGACTAGCCAAAAACAACCGATTTTTCCGCGGTCACGAAAGTGTTGAAGTAGCGAATGGAAAGGAAAAGCGGTAAAGGGCGGTCGCGGAAAAGGCGCTGTATGCGTGCTGGAAAACAATTCCCGCTCATTCTCTATATTTCGGGCTTGAGTCGGGCTTTGCGCTGGGCCCGAGCCCGGCCCGATAAAACTCCAAGTCGCCCAAGCCCGGCCCGGGCCCGAGGTGAAAATACGTCGGCCCGCCCGAGCCCGGCCCGCGGGCCGGGTCGGGCTCGGGCTTTCGGGCCGCCCGGAGCCCGTGCACACCTTTAACCCGTCATTTTGGCGTCAATATATTTTAAGGTTTCGACACGTCATTTCACTGACAGGTGAAACAACCAATCAGGGAGCGCAAATGGCGGCCAACAACGGAATAGACGTTCGTTATACGAGTGCTGGTGCAAGCTAAGTGCAAACTTCGGCATTTCTTTTTTCCTTTCGGTAATTTATGCGTTAGGTGCTTGAATTCGTATTGATTCATCAGTAAGTGACATTTTTCCGCCCATAAGTGCCCGTCCATACACCGTTTTTCAAAGGGGCAATCTGGCTGCAATACTGCCATACCTGTACTGGCGGTACTTCATACCGCCAGGTATAACTTCTGGCTCGAGAGTCCTGGCGACTCGGGCCTCGAT
Organism: Rhipicephalus sanguineus; assembly: GCF_013339695.2. Classification (NCBI taxonomy): domain Eukaryota; kingdom Metazoa; phylum Arthropoda; class Arachnida; order Ixodida; family Ixodidae; genus Rhipicephalus; species Rhipicephalus sanguineus. The sequence goes on from NC_051186.1 coordinate 10,856,766, forward strand.
GACATCTATTGCGGCGACATCCTCTGGAGCGCCTCGTGTTGGCACCCTGCTGCCGCGAACTGAAGCCACCGAATCACATATATAGAATCATATTTTCTTAACTTTGGACATTGATGACGCGGGTCATTTTCTTATTCCACCGACCGTCTTCCATGCACGGAGCCTTCCCGAGATGCAGGCATACCTGGACTCGCGCTAAAAAAGTTCATACTGCTTGGAAGCCCAGATATCACTTCTGGCTCGAGATTCCTGGTGACATCGGTATAGAAATCGTCCATAGAGGCGACATTCTCTTGAGCGCCTACTGTTGCTGCCGTGATATGGCGAACTGCAGCCACATAATCAGATATAATTAAAAACCTATTGCAATAATGACATTGGCGAGTTTGCGCCTTCAAGACCGTGACCCAAGCACGCAATCTTTCTGAAATAGGGACATTCCTGGACTCGCGATACCAATGTCCGTAGCCTTAGGAATCTCAGACATGGCTTCCCACTCGAGAGTCTTGGCGACCCGTCGGAGTCGTCCATAGGGCGACATCCTCTGGACCGCATCATGTTGCCCCCCCCCCCCCTTGTAGCGAGTTGCAGTAACCGAACAATATGTAATGAAGGGTGTTATATTAACTTTTAGAAATAGTGTTGTTGGTGTATTTGCGCCTTCTATTGAACGTCTTCCAACACGCAAACTTGCTGAATAACGGGCATACCTGGACTCTCTGTAAAACTGTTCATACCGTCACGAAGCCCAGATATTGCTTCTGGCTCAAGAGTCTTGGCGACGTGTGCCTCGATGTCGTCCATAGGGCGACATCGTCTGGAGCGCCCCAGTCAAACCGTACGCATAACACGCGATCAAATGGTGACTGTTGCATAGAGGGACTCACTATTTTTGTGTTGTGTTGAATTGCTTAATTAGGCAACATGGGTAACTAACCTGGAAAGCAACGAAGCTCGTCAAAAATTTTGTTAAATGGGCTCTTTTTTCCTTAATTCCCTTGAAGTGAGAACGTCAGGTCCTCAGCACGACCGAATAAGTGGCCACCTTATTCTGAACCACAGTTCTAGATCCGAACTCCACATGCCGGTATGCGTCTGCACCATCAAGTAGCCAATGTTCTCGGAGTGAAAGCCGATGCGGAAGCCGTGCTCTATGGCATACCCGATAACCTACATGTCGTATGGCTTGCGAACAAATCGCGGTGTCCACGCTGACGCCTACACTTCAGCCATCGCGCCGGAAGCCGAACGCATGGACTGGCTCACACTCAGCGATGTCATTCTTGCAGCGTGATGCCCCGTCATTACGTCGAGCTCGCACGTAATGTTTGTCACGTAATTAAAAAAACAGAAAATTCTCTCACCGATTACAGCATTGCATTAAATTTCACGTTAAAATAATTACAGAAGCTCAGGGGTTGCCGATCATGACGGGGAACTGGATGATGTAAGCGCTTGAAATCCAGCTTAAGACAGCCACCACCATATTTTTAATAATTGAACCTACTAGAACAGCGGACCGTGTGGTGTTGGGAGGACTGTAGCATAGAACCCGAGTTCCATAATTGGCGAACCACATTCATAATTGGCGAACCTAGACGCTGGAGCTACTCGTAGCACTTGACGTGAACCTCAGCCGAGACGCGAGATAATTCCAGGACGCCTGGGCCCCGCCATGCACAGTATGAATAACAGCGGGGACAACGGACATCGCTGCCTCAGTCAGCCCGGTTGCCTTTGCTACTTATTCCTTTCCATTATACGCGAACTATATTTACACTGTCGTCGCCTGTGCCCACTGTTTTTAATTTATACCACGAGACTTCCTGATTGACGTTTTCATATGCCCCAGTGATATTTAGAAAAGCCATGCAAAAGGGCTTGTACTCTACTTTAATTCTGTACACTGAGTAAGAAGAAATATGTTATCGTCTAATGGGCCTGCCAGTCCGAAATCTATTATGGAGTTCTTCCCATATATTGTCATGTTCTGCCTGCGTCTCTATTCTTGTGCCCAGTCATTTTTTTTTTGATGCGGAGATAGTAGAGGGCCACTTACGTTGTGTTTCTGACATTTGCTTCCATAGAACGTAAGGAGTGTGTCCCAAACGTTCCTTCTGCGAAAAAAAAAAACAGTAAACAGATCTTAGAGTCGCTACGAATCATACCCGTTGTGGGCAGTCACAGGAAAAAAGAAAATTGATATTAGTGTTTCAAAGGAAACTTAGAGCATATACAGTTTCATTGTTAGAGCCGCATAATCGTACAATGTCATTGCACTTTTTTTAAGTTATACCACGAGACTTCCTGACTGACGTTTTCATACGCCCCAGTGATGTTTAGAAAAGCCATGCAAAAGGGCTTGTACTCTACTTTAATTCTGTACACTGAGTAAGAAGAAATATGTTATCGTCTAATGGCCGGCCAGTCCGAAATCTATCATGGAGTTGTGCCCATATATTGTCATATTCTGCCCACAGTAATTTTTTTGATGCGCAGATAATAGAGGGCACTTACGTTGTGTTTCAGACAATTGCTTGCATACAGCGTCAGGAGTGTCAACTCCTGACGCTGTATGCAGAACAATACACTTCATAATATTCACCTGTCGTGGGTAAAAAGCATGGCGGGACCAAGTCGTAACAGATCAAACTGACAATGGAGACGCAATCGTCAATTGTTTCAACTCAATTGTCAACTGTCCGTAGCGGTCATGTTTCCTGGATCACGTGATCCATCAATTATTGCGAACATAGAAGTCTCGCGTATTCTGCATATTTCAGGCCATGAATAGACATGACACACAAATGATAAGAATGCTTTCCATGTGCGCCTCCTAGAATCACTGGCGACGATCCTTTGGCGTGAGCGACCTACAAAGTCCAGAAGTCAAAGGAAGCTAGCGGGGCTCGGCTACAGAAACCTATCTTCCTCCTTTCGTTTTCACAGTGGTGCAGTGCCGGTTTGGCCTGTACGGTGAAGCCACGTTTCAGTAATGTACAGAAGTGAAAATGAATTGCAAAGTGAATCATATAAATGCATTCATGCTCTCATGGTTTTTGCAGAAATCACGCGCATAGTTGTGCAGTAATGAAGATGCAGAATTAGTAAGCAAACTTTTGTCTCCTCCGGCCTTCGGTGCACGTTAAACAACCTGAAGTGGTCGAAATTTCCGGATAAAGTTCTAAAGGTGGTGTGATAATAGAACCAGAAAACGAAGGTAATATCGGTGGAGGGTTAACGTTGTGTGAAATAAGCAGTTCTAAGATGACTTGATAGCGACTAGTGCGACGAATCTGTGAAGTGCTTGAGATTGAGACAGTGCCAATGCCAAAGACCGCATGAAGTGCCTGATTAATCCTCTTGTGATTTCTCAAGGTTATTTCCTTTTTAGCTAAAGCGATAAGTTTAGAATCTGCCCACGTACAATGCGAGTAGGCAGGACCTTCAATGAAGTGTTCAGTACCTAAAGAAGTGTGAGTAATTCGAAGTTTATCGCAAACCTCACGGTACTTCGGAAGCTTGCATATTTTCTCAATTGCTTCTGTGGGGCGATGAGGTGATTTTGTTGCTAATACGTCAGTAAGAGAGTAGACCTCGCAAAGGAATTACTGCGCCTTGAGCTTTGAGTCCGACCAACTGAGGTCCATGGTTGGTGGACTCTCCTCGGCGCCTTCGCGACAATAGGTGCAGTTGCTCGATAGCTGGACATCGACGAACTTGGGCGGCAGAAGAGTGGCGGAAACAGCTGCTGCAATGCCTAAAGTGAGCGCCGGGTATGCTGCAATATCTGCCACGACCGATTGGATCTAACGGGAGGCATGACGCGTTGGTGGGTCGGGCCAGGAGGCGACGACCGTGGCTCCGAGCAGGTCGGCTCCGAAACTCTACTGCTACTAGATACGCACAAACATTGTCCTGCAATGATCAAGCAGTTGATGATCACATTCCTTAAGTGCATGTTTTTTTTTTAATGCCACTATATAAGTACAAGCTTTATTAGCGACAAGATACACCAAAACAAAATAACGTTGCGCTGCAGTACCGGCGCACTAGCGAGTAGCATCTCATGATACCTCACATATTTATACGAAGGTTGATATCCCTGCCGGCGCTTGGTCAAGGCAACGTCTGCTCGGCAAGGGACAGCGGCCACCGTGCGACGTGTGTGAGTGAATAGGACTCATGTCATGCTGCAGCAGGTAGCAGCCATCCTTGAGTGGTTCCTCCAGGATGTAAGGCATGAGCACTTCCTCGAGCAATCTGCCGTAGGGAGCATTGTTCTTGCCTTCGCGCGATGTTCATACACAATCACCGGAAGCTGTGTTATCGCGCCCGCATAACTTGCCTTCATCACAGACATGATAATATTCATTTCCATGCGCGTCTCCTACAATCACTGCTGACGATCCTTTAACGTGACCGTCCAGGCCACCGTTACAAAGTCCCGAAGTCAATCAAAGCTAGCGGAGCTCGGCTATATAAACCTATCTTCCACCTTTCGTTTTCACAGTTGTGCGTTCCGGTATGGCCTGTACGGCGAAGCCACGTTTCAGTTATGTGCAGAAGTGAAAAAGAATTGCAAAGTGAGTACTAGAAATGCACTCATGTTCTCATGGTATTTCCAAAATCACGCTCATTGATCTGCAGTAATAGAGACGCAAAATTAGCAAGCAAAATTTGTCTCCTCCGGCCATAGGTGCCTTATGTCCCGGCATCGGCGGTGGAACCGCGATGCCGGGTCCGTGATGTGTTTGTTAGTTAGTGCCCTTATTGGGTAAAAGTTGATTCGCATTCTTAGAGCTTTAATATTGTCTCCCATTTTCAGCAGATTTGAATCGTGGTACAACCAAGTGTTGGCGACGGCTTGATCTTGGTGAGCTTAGAAAGCCTGTTTTATTATACTTTGAAGATTAGTATGCCAATTGCGAAATCCCTGCTTTAGTGCTGAAGTAACTGCTGCAGGCGCCGTTACGCCTGCAGGAACCCGAAAAACATCCGACAACCTGGAGTAATTTTTATGTACAACTGTACCAAATACGTTTATCTACAAAAGGGCTACCCAATCAACTTAACCTAGCGGAACTTTTGAAATGGACTGTCTGGGCTACTCTGTTCAACTGGATAATCCCTAACCCCAACATTTTGATGGCAGCCAGATGTGCAAATTGGGGGGCGAAGTACCTGTTTCATCCATTTGCGAAACAAACCATCTAACCTAGCCGACTCTGATGAGACACAAGTGTGTTAGTAGAACCATAGAGGAAAATGGGTGGTACCACTTGGTGAAGGCAGTCAAGTTTCTGGAAAGTTTTTAAGGACGCGTGAGCAATAAGGTCAAGTAGTTTGAAAGCTTTAACAGAATCAACTATGGGTTTTTATTAACGTACAAATTGACACCCTAGTATCGTATAGGCTCGTCTCTTCCTTTAGGAGAAAGATTCCCAGCGACTGTCAAAGGAGCAATGATGTAATTGAAACCGTTGCTCTGGTGATTTGGTCGCTTAAACTAAGAGTTGTAGTCTCTCCGGTGTGTCAGACATCAATTTCAAATCATCCGCAAATGCCATAGCTGCCATTGATGAGCCCTCCAGAGGAACGCCGACTCTCAGATCATTAAGTTTGTAGCATGAGGGGGTCTGTGATACAGTTAAAGAGGAAAGGGAATAAAGGGTCTTCCTTGCTGTATGCCGCATGCGACTTGAACGTTCTCGTTTGCCCCATTATTGGAGTAATTGTTTGTACAGTTTACATATAGATGCTTATTGAGAACACGGGTTGGAACATTACGTGCGCTTGAACATTGCGTGAAACGGAATCAAATGCCTTTCGGGGGTCTAAACTAACGCCAAAAAATGACGATGTTTACGCTTCAGCGTCCGCATATTTGTCTGTAAGTTGAGTAAGGGAGAGGATGCGCTGCAGTCGTCAGCAAACCCAGACCGAAACTTTTGGAAATGGTTAGTGGCGCTTAGCCTACAGAGCAAGAGCCTCGTAAACAGTCTGAACTGGAGAAAGAGAGAGTCACTAGGACCTTCTGGATTAGGCTTTGTAGGTAGGAAGACAGTTCTGCTTTGTTTCATTTCAAGAGGTACGAGACCAAACGCGAGCCAATTATGAAAGATGTGACTGAACACATTAGGTGGTATTTTTATTGGCTCATTTACGGATGTATATTCCGGAGCCCGAGCCGATTTAGAAGATGGAAAGCGTATAGCCATCGTTACCTCAATTTCGGTAAACAAAGCCTCATCCACATCTAAAGTGACAGAGGAAACTAGAGGTTCCGACAGAGGTGCCAAGTGTGTATTGAACATTGGGTCAAATTCTTTAAGTCTGCTGGGTAGCATAGGGTAGTATCACCTTTAAGCTGTTGGTCAGCTAGAACTTTTGGGCCTAGATGATAAAGTCGTTGGTGGTCAACATAACGTGAACGTTGTAGGGTTCTGGGCGCCGGCTGGCCCTGAACCCCTCAGAGATAAAGCCGAGACACAAAGGGACACGTCTTTACTCTTCCAAGCCTCGGCCGCGACGACTAGTGGCTGCTGAGCGCGAGCTGCGAGCGTGCCATCGTTCCTCGTTCTCGTGAGTCCTCGCTGTTCGCGTTCCCTGCACCCTCGTAGGCGGACGATGCGTCGCCACCGCGTTGCTTGTTGTCACGCGGCGCCGTCCTGCCGGCGAGCTCGCCGCGTCTGCCATGGTCTGCGTGGGGAGCAGCGGGACGCCGAAGTAAGAACAGAGGTGCTCAAAGGCGATGATGACACGCCGCTGCTCGTCCGGGGTCATTGTCCCGGAGAAGTAAAGGCTCGTGAGGGTTTCGACCGGTCGTTGTAGCAGGAGCAGGGCGTAGGTCCCATAGGCGGCCAGATCCAGAAAAGCTCATTTCAGCATCCAGAGCTCCTCGAATGCGATATCGCCTTCCAGAGGGCCGAAGTGCAGGAGCCGGTGGCATCCGTCGTGCGAACATCGGGTAGAACATCTCGGGGTGGGGTCCTCCCCGTTGGTCGCCAGACGTAGGGGTCTAGGCAGCGGCTGGCCCTGAACCCCTCAGAGATAAGGCCGAGACAAAAATGCACACATCTTTACTCTTGCAAACCTCGGCCGCGCCTGCTAGCGGCTGCTCAGCGTGAGCTGCGAGCGCGCCATGGTTCCTTGTTCTCATATCAGTCGGCGCGCTCCCACAACGTTTACGCTGGTTACGATTGTGTGTGGGTTGTTGACTAGAAGTGTGAGCTGCTGTTTATATTTACCTTTTCTGTTTACGTCTAAAAATCTCGTAGATGGCTCGCAAGTCATCTACATAAGTGGGACCTGCCACAAGTGAGGAGACAAGTGCCTCGTTTGAAATGCTTAGTTTGCCAAGGGAAATGTGTACGTCAGAAGGAGAAAGTTTTAAAGGAGAAGAGGAATAGAACCTCAAAAATAAGGTAACGTCGGTGGAAGATTCACGACCGCATAAAATGCCTCAATAATCATCTTGTGATTTCTCATGTTTTCTTCCCTTTTAGCTAAAGCGGTAAGTTAAGAATCTGCCCACCTACAATGGGAGTAGGCAGGACCATCAATGATGTGCTGAGTACCTAGCCAAGTGTAAGTAAGCCGATGTTTATTGCAAACCTCAAGGTGCCATGAGATCATACACATGGAGCCTAGTTCGACCAAAGGCGACCTACAAGAACGTTGGAGAAAAAGAAAAGCATATCTTGGTACCTTCTGGGAGAGATGGTGCAAATAATATATTTTACAGGTACCATCAGCTCGCTACGTCGATGGCACTACTTCCATTGAGGCAAAAGTAGGATTTATCATGAACAATAAATCTGCAAGACTTTTTTGGGATGTTGCCTTAGTCGAAGATTGATTTCCGGCCGTGACAATCGCGTTCGTCTATCTATTCGCAGAGCCAGACGGGAAGAAAGCTATGAAGGGCTGTGCAACGGCTCTGCCGCTTTGGGGCTTCAAGCTTACCACTTGTTTGTGCGGGAAGATGCTGGAGGTTGATAGCAGCGAAGAAACAGAAGACTCCTTGCGCATTTCTCTTCTCGTCTAGGGTTTGTTTGCTGCTCGAATAAACAACGTAATGGTGCAGACGGATCTCCGAATATTGCCATTGCTAAAAACATGTATCGTTGACGCATTGGAGTGCAAATGAAATAAAATTTCAGCAGCCCTCTGAAGCAGTGAGCTTGACTGCCTCCAAACCTTATAGAGGGCCAATGAGCTATGTTATGGGCTTAGCGTCGCTAGAAACCGCCCTGTGTATCCACAATATCCAGTAGTAGCGCAGACAGAGACTCATCCAGCTTCCTACAAACGCCTGGCTCGACTCTGAGTCGCTCCCACTCTTCTTGCAACTTGATCCACAGGGTTTCTGTGCTTTGGATTTATAGAGCAAATCGGGACAGGCTGCATTTCATGAAGCCCCAAATGCTCTCAATTATGTTGACATTGAACCCTTCGGCGGCCATTCCAGGGCTTTTATTCCTAGTCCTTCAATTGTGGCAGGATGCACCTGCAATAGGGGTAAAATGACGCCTGTTAGCCACAGTCTAGAGCAATATAGAATCTGATTGCAGCACCAGACATCATGCTGAAGAAATAAACTTAAAATGTGTGACAAGCATATTGAAGTATGCTTGTCATGCATATGCTCAATATTGCGTGGATGTTCGGTTGCCAAGTTGAAGGTCGTGCGTTCGATCCCTGCCGCGGCGGTCGCGTTTCCATGGAGACGGAATGCTGAAGGCGCGTGTTCTGTGCTATATCAGCACGCTAAAGAACACCGGATTGTCGAAATTTCCAGAGCCCTCTGCAGCCACCACGGATAAATAGAGGCTGCACAGCGCAGAGTATCAGTTGCTGGGTAGCGCCTGGCAATATCTCATCGGTGTCAGTCATCCTCTCAGCGTTAAGCTGCTTCATGGCGTCAGCATTCTTACCAGGACTGCAGTTAGTCCATTTGGCCGTATGGGGCAACTGTCGCTCTATAGCGCAAATAGGCCATCAGAGAATGGTCCTTCCAACAAGAACTTGCTAAATTACGTCCACAGGGACAGTCAAGGTACCTTCAATCCTGTGCAGTGGTCCAATTCTCTCACGGGTCGTTGCAACCCATGCGCTGACCGCGCCGCGGCGGCCGTGGCTGCAACGTTTTTTTGTATTCTCCGTCATACCAACAGAGCAGCAAGTTGGGCTAGTTGGTTGATGTTCATTCTTCAAAGGTATACTGCGCTAAAAGGAACAAGGACACAGAAAAGGGGGGACAACACATGCGCAGACTCACAACTGAATTTTTATTGAGTGAAGGGTGACTTCAGTGTATATATGTCACCCTTCACTCAATAAAAATTCAGTTGTGAGTATGCGCATGTGTTGTCCCCCCTTTTCTGTGTCCTTGTTCCTTTTAGCGCAGTATACCTTTGAAGAATGTCCGTCATACCAGCTTAAAACTGTTGACGCGTTTGACATAGTACGATCCAACAACTTTTTTCACATGTAACGAATAGCCTTTTGTGAAATTGAATACACACTACTACTGGAAGACCACATGAAATTGACCGGAACCTTGATTCTCCGTGAAGTTTGCAATAGTCAGTTGATTTTGTGGAATGTAAAGATACATAGTACAAATAATAAAGCGTATTACAATATCTTAGTAACATATCAGCACAATAATATCCGCAGTGACAGCACGTGCTGAAATAAAACAATGAAAATGTTTTCAACGGTAAACACCAGCTAAACAGTTAAGAAGGCTTATATTAATAATTATTATTAAGACTCATAAAACAGCTAACAAGGCTCATTTGCTTGTCGTTTCTGTGTATTCGTTCTAGCGGTAACATTACGTCCCTATGAGCTCAAACCAACCTCCCCACCTGTGTTATTCTGCAGTTACCAATACATTTTGTAATGTCTTGTCCATTCAAGAATGTCGCTGTGCTGTTCCAGTTATATTCATGGCGTGCTCGTTTGCCCAGCCGGTGAAGCGACCGCCCCATAAGGGCGATCCTGGTTTCGACCGCGACGAGCGAATCTTTCGTCAACGACGACGCTCTTATTGCTGAGAAATTCCCATGTATTTCCTTATAGCCTTGTGCTACATATTGGATATCTATTCTCTTTTTGATATCCCAGGTACTTTATCTCTAAGACTCTGTGTTTTCGGTGCTTATTTTTCTTGAAAATCGGCGAGGGTTTATCGGAGTTTATATTTTTAGAGGAAATTCGGCGTTTATCGGAGTTTCTTTCTCGTAAATCCCCAATTCTTCGAAATTCGGAGTTGTCCATTACTCTCTAAACACCAAAATATTGGAACAATTCATATCTGAATACTAAGACATCAAAACACATGAAGCACATTGCAAGAAGGCTTGATTGCATAAAACATACGTACAAGCGAAATACTTGAACACATTACACTTGTATTTGTGCGTATAACAACCTTATGCTTAAAGCTTATTGTAAAACACGCAAACATACTTTGCGAGGTTGCTCTCAGTGATCGAAGCGCGCGCCTTTCGACTGACGACTCTCAGCTTTCAAAATGGCCTTTCAACATTTGCGCTAGAAACAGGAAGCGCCAGAAGACGCAGCGCGCCGCGAGAAAGCACTGGCCACTAGACATTGTGAGGAAGGAAGGAAGAAACAAGCAGAAAGACATGGAGGTTAGCCAGTTCTTAGACCGGCTGGCTACCCTGTGCTGGGGGGGAAGGGGTGGGGTAAGGGGGATAGTCTCCAAAACGTATCCGTGAATGTCTGCAACAGTCGTTAAGTGGTCATTCTCGTCAAGGAGGTCCAACAGACTTGTGACCAACAGACTTGTGACATCTGATGCGAAGACCTCGGTTGGATGACGCCATTGACTGATGAGTGCGTGTAAACCAACCCCCACTATAGGATAAACTTGGTGTACCAGGGTACTCTCTCCCTCAAGATCCTGAATGACTGATAGCTCGGCACACGAATTGGTCTTCAGAAACCTCATCTTAACGAGCAAGTAGTGTACAGCTTCAGGCGATGAAATAAGACTCTTCCGCTTCTCACATTTCGTTCCCTTGGCTTCGTCGCTTCTCAAGAAAGACAAAATGGCGCGCCACTAGTCCAAAGTATCTTTTAGAGCTTCATAAAAATAGAACCACCTCGACGACATACGGTTTTCAGCGACTTCAAGGACATGCCCATGGTCATCAAAGAAGACCAAACTTACGGCGCAGCTCCCGCGACAACTTCAACAGGGCAGGAAAGTGCACAACAAACTCGTGAACTACGTTAAACGGGCTCGCCTTGATACCATCCTCCAGAACATTGTTCAGTAGGTGGCGCGAATGTTTGAAGTGCCTTGAATTCGGGGTTGTAGAATTGCAAGTCCTTGTGAATCTTTTGCATATAAGAACCTGAGCCGGAGCACAATACAGCTACATCGCCTAATACAGCAACGCGCGGTGAACATTAAGTTGGTCAAACCAGAAGATGTATGAATGAGCGCTTAGAACTTGACTTTTCGATAAAGAACCGAACCAGGTCATATTGGCCCATAAAAATCGGTATTGAATAAATCGGAATTGTCAAAAATTTTACCGGCGAATGTTTGTCGGATTTTTTCGGATAAATACGAAAACACGGAGCCCTATTTATCTCCCTATCCATCGAAACTCATCTGTCCTACCCATTTATAAAGTTATCGTCGTTTCAGTTTTATCTGTATGGAGTTGATCGCATGCAAAACCTTAGGTGGTGGCACAGGCCTTGTGGACATTCGACTATCGTCGTACTAGTACTGAAGTTACATTATCTGGATTGTTTTATCGACGCCGCAAAGCTTATCAAGTGCCTGTAATACCGCTCTTCCAGCCGTAACTATGACGCTTCTGTCCCTGCTCCGCAGCTTGTCCTGTCTTTCTCCCTCCTCTCTGGCACCGCGATGTCGCAGCGGAGCGCCAGACAAAAGAACCAGATAATATGAGTGTAGAACTCAGGGGCGGGTGCTGCTCTCGCGCCTCGAACACGCGCAAAATGCAAAGAGAGAAAACGTAGGTAGGCATCGTAAACCCGATGGAATAACTTACTGTTGCACCGAAATATATCATGGTCTATTACCCTGAAACGCGATAATACACACACGTAAGGACACGAGATAATAACATTCGAAATTAAAATTTAGTATGTTTCTTGACACCACTGATTGAACTTTATGCGTAAAATGACGCGCGATTTCTTCCTATTGAGTTTAGCCAACCGGGAATAGCTCTTCTACGTCTATGGTATTCGTCTACCAAGCGATCGACTGTGCTTGCCTCCCTAGATTTCCATAAGTGACCAGTGTCACTTCATGGCCCAGTAATTCAGGGTCAAAACCGCACAGGAAATCACAGACGCGGTCAGCGCCGATGTCCTCTCAGACTTTACGGCGTCTGTGATTGTCCAACTGAGACACCTGCTATATATTGCAACGAGACATGCGTAGCCAGAGGCATACATGTTTATAAGAAAGATGTGCCCGCGCCGCAGCGTGAACTTGCTTTCATTCGCCTCTGCTCCCAGTGCGTCATATCCGCGTTTGATGTCTAGTTTGTCTTAGTAGTACGGACACACAACCTGCGTACCATCACCTCGCACTATTTAGCTTTTGTCTGCAGGACAAAAGCTTGTCTCGCTTGTCTGAAAGTGCAGTCAACTGTCCGTTTCTTTGGGTTATCGAAACTGTAGCCTTTGAATTGACCGAGGGCCAGTGAAGCGGGAGAAACTGGTTGCTGGTTGTCTGGCACGTTGAAGGAATGATCAAACATCAGCCAACGGCCTCCTCGGTCGAGCTTTTCCCAACGGAACACTCCACGGTCCACATTTATCGTGATTGTTGCTGATCCATCAAAGATTGTAGTGGAGAGAGTTTGGTGAGTAGGCTTATCAGTGCTGGAGAAAGTAGAGGTACCGAAGACATTCGAGTGCTGGGGTACCTCCCTCGCTGCGCACTGAAGCATCTGTCGTGCTAGAGTAGAGAAGGGCCTCCTTTCTTGTTGGGGCAACCAATCCAGGCAGTAGCTGTGAAAGACCTTTTTAACGTTATAACGACTTGACTTTTTTAACGTTATATTGACGGTTACTAAATGAGTAGATCATATGCACTGCCCCATTGAAATGACACAGCCATGTGCAGTGGCAAGGTCTGTAAAGTCTTGTTGATACTTTAGAAAATGTTATGAAGCACACTCGAGGTTTGTCACCACCTGAAACTTGAGTTTTACGATGTTTTCTTGTAATGTTGGGGCAGTGCACTATGGCAACCGAGCAGATAAGATGTTCACACTGCTAAGATTGCTGTCATGGGTCCCGTTACTGACGAAGGCAGAGGCGAGATTACCACGCAGTGCAGCACAAATCGTTTAGCTCAGCTGTCGCTGGTACAGACGGCGCAGTCGCCTGCGCATCCGTCTTAAATGCTGCTGGTGTTGCTGCCTCGTCGTCACAAAGTCGCCTACAACCCCACTGCGGACGGCTTACCCGCGCGGATCGGTGAAGCGCGACAACCGCCCTTGCCTGAGCTGAGGTTGGGGGTCATCGGCTATAGCACTCCCGTGCTCGCTGCTGTCAAATGCCACCTTGCGCAACACATACGTTGTGCAACACGTACAGCAATAATGATGGCTGATCATTCTGGTAAGTAGTGGAAGGCACGGTACAGCTGAAGGAAGCGAAAGCCGCTCTTCATTAGACCAATAGAACCTTCCACTACGGAACCCATGTAATAGGCAGACTTGATGTGTTAAAAAGGCTGCCACGATGGCTCATTGGTTACGGTGCTTGGCTGCTGACCCAAAAGACGCGAGTTCCAACCTGGCTGCAGCACTCATTTCGATGGAGGTGGAGTGCTAGAGGTTCGCGAACTGTACACTGTCGGTGTACAAACATTATGGGTGTTAGTTTCTGTGTGCACGTTTTATTCACATCTGCTAAACGTCCGCTATATCTAAACAAAGGAGTATTGCAACTTCAAAATTCTTTGCGTAGTTGTGTTATTTACTTCTCCTAAAATGCCCGCTGCCGGGTAATGAGAGGTGAGGCCAATCAAGCTAACGATATGTAGATTTTGCCACCTTCTAAACCACATTTAAAGCGCAATTTTTTCCTATTAAGAATACAGTGCGTGCCCCTTTCATTCACGCGCAAATTCAAGTGACCCTATCCCGATGTGATTTCTTTTCTACGGAGCCGTATGTATTCTTGTCAGATAGGAGGCACGCCTTTGCGTTATGGACACGACTTCGCCAACATAACTGCTGAAGGGCTTCCCTAAGAATATCGCGCATTAGAACTTTCCATTGCGGTCTCTACAGCTTGCTTCTTCCTTCTTGGTTTTTTACTCCAATTTCCAGGTAATGCGGGGGTTTGTCTACTGCCGTCGTTTGAAGAACTAATCAAGCGAACGTTGTTACGATATTTATTTCGCCATCGCGTAGCCCGATATGCCACACGTTTCGCCTCGTAGACTGGTTCTCCTCATATCAGTCGCGATGTCCGCGGTAAGCTTTGGTCTATGCACGTTTTGATGCTATTGGCAAGTTCAGATAATAGGAAGTTCATTAACAGAAGACACGAAATATGTTTCTTTGAGTGGAATGTACTGGATTAAAAAAAAAGAAGCAGGTGGAAATTGTATTGTTCGCTGAGCAGACCAATAAACGTAGAATGCGACGCCACTTCAGTAACACGGATACTGAATAGTAATCACGTCAAGTAAACCCGTGTAGGTGTAACGTACGGATCACGGCCAATTAATTTGGCATGCGGCTTACGTACATTTGTCAGGGATGAGGACCGCTGATGGAATATTTAGTTGCCGGGCGTTCGTCGACAGCCTTCAAATTGTGAGCGTCTATCGGTGCCTCATGCACCGAGACGTCTCACCACGTGACATATACGTCGCGTGCCGCAAACAATTTTTAAATTTTTTTGTCGCGTGCGCGACACCACCTCGCGACCGTCTCAGAAACTAACAGTAATAATTATCAGCACTCCAAGATATTGCTGTTTGAAAAAGTGTTTCAGCTTGATCAGAAAATATAATAGCTTTTTGTATGACCTTATATTTATTAGAAGCAGAGAAACACTTCGTTGACCGCCACGGTGGTCTAAAGGTTATGGTGCCAGACTGCTAACCCGCAGGTCGCGGGATGGAATCCCATGCCCGTCGGCCGCATTTTCGATGGAGGCGAAAATGCTTGAGGCCCGTCTAGATAGATTTAGGTGCACGAGGGCTGCGGTCGAAATGTCCACTAAGGCGTCTCTCATAATCAAATCGTCGTTTTGGGAGGTTAAACCCAATATAATTACTATTATTGAAACACTTCGTTTTGAAGTACATGGTCCCCTTGCAAACTACAAACGTTACGTGTCTTGTGTCGGAAAATCGGCCGCTTCAAGATTTGCTGTCCTGTTTCTATCGGCGGGATAGAGCTGCGGACCGCCCACTTTTGTGACGCAAGCACCGCCAGAACGAGCGCGAACGAAGAGAGATCTCCGATCGCCTCCGCATGATTGCATCGAAGTTTGGAGCAGCTGTGTGCTGCTCTACCACGCAAAAGAACAGCAGACGGTGCGTTCTAGGGTACTGGTGCTATGCCGGGTACTGGTGCTAAGGCGCGTGTACACCAGCAGATAGCTTGGGGCGGCGGTGTCCCGCCTGTCGGCGCAAAGCCCCTTTTGTCTAACGATATCACTTGCAGCGCCATCTCTCCTCACGCTATTTAGTTTACTACGCCAGCGCTACCGTCACTTTTGTTCTACAGTGAAAGGTACTATTTATTTCCGTTCTCTAAAGTGAGTACTGTACATTTTCTCTGACTTGGCTTTCCGCGCATCAACATATCTGAAGTTACATGCACACAGGCGGAAAGCTTTGTGCGTCCATTTGCCGCTCATCGGCGAAAGATGCGTTTTCTCTAATCATGATGATAGTACTTGCAGTGCCATATCTCTTCGCTTTAATGCACTTCACTACGTCGCCGCTACCCTTATTTCCGTTGTACAGTGAAAGGTACAGTTTCCCTTCTCCAAAGTTTTAGTACAATAGCCTAGCTGACCATCTGTGAATGCGGAGAGGGCGTCTGCCTGAGCCGCTAGCTGCTAGCAAAGCAACGACTGCTATCAGATCCGTGTAATGGTGAAGGAATTTTGCATGATATCCTGTAAAGCCGAGAAAGACAGAAAAGTTTTGGATTCGTAGGAGGAGGGGCATTTAGAATTTGCCTATCCTTACTCACCATGGGTGACATGCCGTAAGTTGAAATTGTGTGTCCTAGGAACTTTATTTCCCTCACTGCAGACACATTTTTGGTTCAGCGTCATGCCGTTGTGCGATGTGGACGCTAAGATCTTAAGTTTGTCATACTCAGATTTGGAACTTGCCCACACAAGTATGTCATCTAAGTAACAATCTGCATCGTTACACCCTCGCCAAATGTGAGACATTGTTCTTCGGAATACTGTTTCTGCGGAAGACAGACCGAAACAGCAGCACGGTTAGGATAAATAGAAAAAGAAACATACAAAAATACAAACATGGATACACGCATTATGCCTTTCGTTCAAAATCCCTCCTGTATTACTCAAACAAAGTAAAAATGAAACTGAAACACAGACTCAAACTGAAGAAACAATGAATACATAAAATGAAACTGAAGTTGCAAAACTCAAACAACAATAATTAAACAAAAGAAATTCAACTCACAAAACACAATGAATGGATGAAATGAAATTTGAAAGGTGCAAATTAGCAATAAACTTGTAAAAGTCAAACAGCAATGAATAAATACAATAAAACGACAAAACACAAATAATGAATGAAATGAAACTAATCTCTTCTTGCAGCAGGCCTTCAAATATGGCCCGTGCCAGAAAGCGCCCCTCCTCCAGGATGGCCACCTGGGTTGCTGCCGCCCTCTCTGCCGAGACAGCAAGGCGGGTTGTTGACTGCTCGGTCCTCCGCAACACCTGAAATGAAAAATCGCCGTGGAGGTGTTCGCAAGAGTTGCTGATAAACTCGAAACCAGCGCATGGCTGGCAGCAGCTGGTTTCAAGAATTGCCAAGTGCACAACAACTTCCTCTCTGTTGAAGAACCACTCGCCTGATGGCATCCTGTGGTAGTGTCAAGCGTCGTGTACAAGCTATGTCCTCTTCGTTTGGACAGACGAAGACTTGCTGGAACTAGTCTTCAGTCGCCTACTCAAATGCATCTCAGTGCCAAACAGCCCTTTTAGTTTGATCGCTGCTGAGATAAGTTACCGAGCCCTCAATGCCATGCAATTTCTTATTTTGATCCCAGCTTCGTTTGTTTTCCACAATCATGATTCAGCTATGGTAACAGAGCATAAAGACTATTTGTCCTTGATGTAAAATGACGCCATATGATCTACCAACCTCGAGCATCTCATTGCCCTCTTCAAGGCCGCGGAGGAATTCTGATAACATAGCTGACAGTGTGTCCACCCGTCGTGGCTGTGCTCGTGTTTTGCGTGGTGGCCGTACAGGACGCTGGATCACTTAAAGCATGCAGAATTTTCTACAGCTGCACTGAATTTTATGGCGTGCATAAATGTTGCAATCGGCATGTTATGACTTTTGGGCTAGTTCAATAACATGCGAGAGCTTATTTTCTCAAACAGCTTGAGCAACAATAACTTACCAGGTGCAGCGACCACCCTATCCGTGCTTGACACGCCACGCGGTGGATCCTCTGCTTCTGCAGAGTGAACACATTAAATGTTTACGAACTGCACATACATTTACCGATAATTAAAACACATATTCTTCTGATGCTTACGTGTCGCTGTGCTTCTCATGCCTGCAGCCTCATCAGTGGTGTGTACAACGACATCCATGGCATGGGTCGGAACATCAGCCTACCGGAAAGTGTCAAAAGACTGTCCCTTCACAACGTACCTATTCCTTACACTGGCTATGTCACAACTTTTCGTACTACAGATCTGTGTAATTGTTCAGCAGTTAATAACTTCTTAATGACACCATATATATTGCCATGCTCATGCACTTGCCTGAATGCATTTCATTTCTGTGATGATCAGTTAATCCCCCTTTACACGAAAGGGCAGCCAACTGAGATTCTTGTTGATTAGTCTACTTGCTTTTCCATTCTCTCTCTCTCTCCTACGCTATTTTCATGTTCACCAGCTGCGTCTAGTTCCGCTAAAGGTACCACTTACAGATAATGGGAAACTCCTATGTTTGCGCCATTCAGCAAGCCTGGTAATACGGCGGCAGTGTGCTTACCTCTTGGTTCGGAAGGTCGGTGAACGCCTCTTAGGCGCAAGGTGCCTGTCAGCTGGGGCACTCGGTCCCCTCCAGTTCTTCTGAAAATATACACCAGTCGTTGACTGCAAGGCAAGGTTTTCTTGGAAACGCATTGTAGCTCAATCAACCAGCACATGTTGCTGGTCCAACTAGACTAGCGCATCCCTTACAGCACGTTCCCTTGGCCCTCTAATCTTTAATCTACTTCTTAGCACGCAAGACAAGAATGCCAAAAAAATGTGCAGCATTGATAAGCGAACTTTGTATTCTCAACGTAGCTAGAATCACACTATTCTGAGGACAAAGAGGATACAATAGAAGTGAGGCATAACAATTTCAATGTAGAGGAGACAATTCACCAGACACGTAACTGATAAAACGTTTCATTGGCCATTGAAATGAAAAGCAAACCACATTGTTCTGCATGTTGCTCCGTTTCAAAACTTCCTGCACTGCGTTGATTTGGCATCCTACTCTATTTTTGCATTTCATGATGCACTATATCAAAACCAACGTTACTAGATACATTCAGTTGTCAAACTCTCCGCTGCCGCCATACTCCGCAGGTGGCACCATTTCTGTGCTTGTCGCCAGATGGCGGGACCGTCGCATCGGGCTCCAGCCGGCGCGGTGTCGTCTGCTCAGCGCAGGCGCGTTTTTTCACTTGATAGCGCTAAGTGTTTTTAAAAGTTTTTTTAGACACTTATCCCCGTATTCAGAAACGCTCCTTCACTTGAACTTGACTTGCCACCGCCTTCAATGCGTTTCGAACGCGCTGCCTTTAGGCTGTGCCAAGGCAGCACAAACGCGTTTCGAACGCGCTGCCCAAGGCGGTTGCAAGTCAAGTTCAAGTCGAGGAGCGTTTCTGAATACGGGGGTTATGCGTTCATGGCTAGCAAACATGGTACGCTCTATTGCATTAAGCACGGGTGCCATGCAACATTTTTTTTTCAAGTACTCATTCACTTCATTTCAAAGCAGATCGGACGGTATTACCTCACTTGTTTATTTATTTTGAATACCTGCAGTTGTACATCCTGCAGGTATTTATACATACATGCACTTATGCTTTTAACAGCTATACATCCACAAAAAATTATGCACATGTGCATCCCAGTTGCTGACAGTCTCCTTTTCACAGCAATTTAGCACGCTTTCTTGCTTTCTTGCTGGCGAAGAAACTTCGAATAGAAATGCATCCGTGTGGTCAAATAAAATTTGATGATTCGCGCAATTAGCTCCTCAAAATGCTCTGTGCAGCCTACCCGAGTCAGAGAACATCCAGACAGCTCTCCAATTATAGTCCAGAACAAATCTCCGAACACTTTGTTACCATTGGTCCTTTTTTCAATTATACGTTCAATGTCGCTAAGCATAGATGTCAAAGCACCTGATGGATGCTGCAGTGCACCAGACACAAAGGATCGCATCTCTGTTAAGGCTGCTGCTGCTGGTACGTGGTTATCAGATATACAATTGCAAGGCAATCTTCACAACTGGTGAACTTTCGCGCCTTCTTCACGACATAACCACCAAGGTAGTACAGCGCGCTTGCTTTCGCAGTCGTGCGGCAGTAACTGTGCTGAAGTGTATCAGCTGTCATTGGCTCCTGCAATTCTATCTGTGAAATGACCTTGCTCAGCTCTTCCTCCCGGGCTGTCAATTCCTTGTCCGCACGTGGAACTGCTTTGTTCCAAGCTGCGCGAAGACTCACGTCGGTCGGAGCGTAGAAAAAACGTCTGTCCGAGCTGCTTGCGTCCTTGCGGTATCCGCTCGCGCACCCTGGCACGCAACAAGTTGGCATGGTTCACCCGAACAGACGACACATGATGCGAACGCAGTATGAAACGCCACCACAAAAGCTGCAGAAGGCAGATAGAGAACGCGAACACGCGAACAGACGACACATGATGCGAACGCAGTACGAAACGCCACCACAAAAGCTGCAGAAGGCAGATAGAGAACGCGAACGCTTGTGCAGCGTTGGCCGGCGCGCGCGGTATTTTGAAGCCCGATGCGACTGCAGCGCCAACACCTAGCAAGTGTGGTGGCGGTTCCGCGCAGTACAAACAAGTTTGAAAACTGAATGTATTCTAGTAACGTTGATCAAAACAGAGCAGGTAGCGCCAAAACATTCTCCCATACACGCACGTGTGCGAAATGCCGACGTTACCCCTGATTAAGCAGGCCTATGTACTTATTAGACAAGGCTACAGGAGGATGGCTAACACACTTGCTTCCTGTTCTCGAAATGTAAAAGACTTCTGCAATTTCTCTAGCACAAGCATCTTTGCGCAGAAACAGAATCACCTTGTCCACAAAGAATTCGCAATGCCCACGAACTATAGGTGGCGCGCCGTGCTTTTCAAGATGGCGCCAGGAGGAGGGTCAAACCGTTTGTTAGCATAGGAACACATAGCACGTGCGGACGTACGGCCCGTGCCGCTTTCACCGGATGAAGTCATGAGCTGTGCGGAATTGGATATGAGACTAAACTACTTTCCCAAACCATGGAAAGTGCTAAGTACTCGCCACCTAATTATTTGCTGTGGTGTTAAATGTTATATTTCAGCTCCGTTACCGTGCATAACGGTGCTTTGCGAAATCCTGTGCGTGCTCATAAAACTGCATGAACTAAAATTGACGTATGAGCAGAACGGCACTCCGAGATAGTACGTACCGAGCCAACGTTTATAGATACGTTGTACCGAGCCTGCCTTACGGATTTGCCGCAGTAGTAGGCCACCAGCGAGTAGCGCCATCGCTGCTGCACGGGACTGCACGTTTAACGTGGTGATGGTTTGCAAACATAATACGCCGTCGTCATTACTTGTGCAGTAGGGAACGCGGAATTGCGTCTTCAACGGAACACAAGCATTTAACTTCCCATTCAGTAGCGCTTGTGCCACAGCCATGCTGAAACTCTAGCCGTGTGCAATTCACTTCACTCGCATGTTGCAGGCTCGATCAGCACGATCGAAACACGAATATCGAAAAGAATGCACACGTATCCTTTTCGCAACATCGAAGAAGTTAGCCGAGAGGCGTGGATTGTGGCTGTGACTGCACGTTACAACTCTCTAACCATTTCGCTTCGCTGGTCGAGCTCGAGCGTGTTGGCGGCATGCGGCGCTCCATAATATACACAATATTTGATACATGCAATGCACAAGAGGAACTATGCTTTTATTTTGATCTCGCTCAAGGATATGATACATTAAATACAATCAAAGTGACTTACGAGCGTGAAAGAACATTAACGCACGAGGGGACGTGAAGTGCAACTCGCTCCTCGTGTGTTAGCAGCCGATCTTTCACCGTCGCTGTCACTCTCGGTGCCTTCACAGTCTTCTACGTCCAGTGAAAAATCCTCGTCGTCAAGATGGTTTCTTTCAACATCAGTGCTGAAAGCAATCTGAAGAAATTCCTCCGCCGAACAACTTCGACCACTCCGCGTCACCACATTTACAATTACAGAGACGTCTGGGCTCGGAGAACATATTTCGCTCTCAGATCGGTCAACGAGCAAATCGCTTGCAGTGTGCTGCCACCTATGAACAAACGTACAAAAACAAGCGGCGCAGCGCTGGCTATGAAACCAACACACCAACACACTGGCGAAGGACGGCGTGGAAAGCGTTCGCTCCACGAAAGGCGTGGAGCAGACGTCGCTCGCACGATTAGTAACAGTGCTTTGCTGACAAAGGATATAGGCATATTTCATTGTATCGACAACTTGACATTGCTCAGTTTTACAAGAGCACATCGCGAGCCGGCGCGACCTCCCGCGTACAGTGTTGTGGGATTCATGCACTACAAGAAACACTGACCAATGCTATATACAAGTAAAACAGGGTGAGTTTCAACTGAATATGTCAGACGATAACATTTAACTAACCTACGTGGCTACAGGAAACCTCGCCAAGCTGATAGTATGCGTACGCTGTGGGCTAGCACTGAAAGCGCGAGTCGCCACGTATTTTCACGAAAACTTCGCGCCTCGCAAGAACGAATCAGATTTCTCGTGTCACGGAGGGCCCGGTTTGTTCACTGATGCAGGGAACATGCCAAGTCGTAGTGTTCCTTCCCTGCCAACGCGTTAACACTGAGGTTAGCACAGCCGAACAAGGGAGCGACTGCGTAGTGCTGCCATTTTGTCGTCTACTAACCCTCCTCGAGAGGACGCTCCTCAATGCCGCTTGGCGGCGCGACACTCTATGGGCATTGCGAATGGCTTGTAGCCGCATTCAAAGCATTCTTTTTTGCGAGGTTAATTTTTTTGGTAATCAATTCTGGTGCTCAAGCAGTCTCACTTCAACGCACCTGCCTGTCTGTCCTATATACGCACGGCCGCATGACAAAGGGATATGCTATACTACGTCAGTTTTACAGCGAGCAAACTTCTTGTTTTGGTGTTCTTTTTACAGCTTACCCCACGTACCCATTCTACCATGTTTTCTTTGAACCGCACATTTTCCTAACCATTACACCGTGTTTTCTTCCGAACTTATTGGGAGCGGAAGAAAGGACGGTGACGCGAAACTTTGGCCCTGCTTCTTGTGATGCCCATGGATATGGGGCATCGCAACTACATTCTTACGATTCGCGGTGGCTAGTGTACTGTCCTACGTAATGTTTTGGAGGTCATAACTCTTTGATTTTGTCTCCACATGAAACAAGCACAGAGTCCTTGAAACTCGCATCTCTGCAACAGTTAACTTGAGCCTCGAGGCTCGGATCCATCTTGTGTAGGCACGATTTTTTGACAGCCGTAGCCATGAATCCTGTAGCTATCCTGTTTTTCACTAGTCTGGAATGGCATGACCGGTAGTTAAGCAGGGACTTCTCGCTCCTACGCGAGTATTGCTAACGAAAGTGGTCCGGTTCAAAAGGTAGTACTGAAGTTTGTTATTATGCGGAACTTCCTAGGGAAGTTTGAGTCCGTTTTCAACAAAAACATCAAGAACACGTGGCGTAGCTTTGACATCAAGTGAATCGACAATGACCAGGACATCGTTGAAATACCTAAATATGCGCAATACATTACCGGGCAATTCATTTCCTACTTTTCGAACAATCAAGCTAAGAAAAACGTTGCTGAGTACAGGGGCTACCTTAACACCAGTGTATCTCCGCTGTCATGTCCTTCTTTGGGCAAGAGCTTGTACAACTTGCTTTCGGACTCCTTTTCCAGTGAAACATCACGCCAGACATCGTACACACTCGTGCAACAGTGCGGCTGAAAGCTGCACCGCCCCACTCAAACTGCACACCTGACACCGTACTCGGCCCGGCCAAACTCCACGCTTGACACCACATTAGCCCCTCTACACACGTGTCAGTTTCAGGTAGAATAGGGGCATGTGCCGAAGCAACTTCCCGAGGGCGGCGTAACGCACAGCGGCGAGGTGCGAATGAGTAGTGACCAACTGTGTCGCTAAATACATCCTTACAGCAGGGCAGCGTAGGACTAGGCGCCATTGCACGCCATGCTCAACCTGCGGAGGGTTGTCTCTGACGCAGTGGCTGCCATTGACGTTTCGTCTAGAAGTTGAGCGGCGGCGGGGTGATAGTGAATCTGAGGCCAGATATCAAACCCCGCGCACTGGAAATGTCCGGGGTTTGCATATTCCGGGAGGTCTAGTGAGAGTTGCTGTCTTGAATCCTGCTTCTAGGAAGGTTTCGAAAAACTGGACATCCTTTGTGTCATCAGGTCGCTCGTTGACGGAGGCGCGGTCCAAGGTTACGCGCTGAAACGCTAGGACTTCTTCCGTTGTTGGCTGCTGGTCAAATCTGGCGAAATCGTATGGCAGGGCGTAATTCCCTGCTCTCAGCCGCACGACTGTTTCGGCGTTCCTAGCAGTTCCTTCTGCAACTGTCTCTTTCAACATGGACGCGACATTAATAGTCGTGGAAATTTGACATCAGCTGTACATTCCTTCTGTGCTTCCTCCGATAGAAAAATGACGACCCGCTTTGTTCGGCACAGGTATGATCCCCTGTCTATCTTGTACAGATGAAGACAAGTGCATATATCATCTGAAACCACTTGTGTGTCATCACTTGGCCGTCATCACTGATATAGAAAAAACATTTGAAACAAGCGTATATTTGAGGATGGAGCATCCGGTTGACGCTCATGAGGATCAGCATCATGATATATATAGGCTTGAAGCTCATCGCGTCTCAATGGTTTCCAGCCCTTTCGCTAACTCTCTTGATCGTAGATGTTTTTCTGCTCAACAATATGGTCTAGCACCTCAATATATAAATAGGTTGCATCCAGGGCAGTGCTTGTTTGACAGAGCCCTTGGGCGCCCGCGAAGCTATGGTTTCTTGGCTTAGGCATTAAAACCAGCGTTGCCAGATCAGAAAAGGACTCCGAAACTAGTCCGTGATCAAAATTTTCTAGCAAGTTTAACAGGAAATGACCATCTATCGCAAACTACAGCTGATGGAGCAACAATTCAAGAGTCGGAGACCTCTACTCTGGCCGATCTACCTCGTGATTTGAATGTAGGGGATTTCAGCGATGTATCTCTGGAAACATTCACAGCCAGTCCCCCGTACAACAGCACGAGCAATTTGCATCCTTTGGTGCAAGCGTGTGGTGTAGCAGAAGAAACTAATTGTGCTCCAAAGGACGACGCGGTGATGATATATTCATTTGCAGTATTGTTTTTTTTTCAGCTGATCTATGTAGCGTTGAAGATCTGTAAATAACACAACATATTTTGTGTTTCATTCCTTCAGATATGGCAAACAGAGGAATGCGTGACTCCAGAAAAATTGTCTATATTTCTCTCAGTGACAAATGGCACCGAGGCATCTACTCTAGTTGTGCACATAGAAATGAGTCAGACGGTTAGAAGATAATGCTGCTGCTTTCTATATACTGTGCTCAATTGTAGTGGTGCCTTGCTGTTAGCGTACAGGCCTATTTTATTGCAATTTAAACATACATTCAGAAAACTGCATTGTGCATGAGGAGCTCCCAAGTACCTCTGTGTTCTTGTTAGATGTCGTGCATGGTTGTTTAGGGACATAGACCCGTCTCACCCTTTGCTAGGTGCAATCGATAGATGTAGTGTGATGTCTCATTGGACAAAGGTGATGGGTTCCGCAGCAGGTAGTCTAGTTAAAACGAAATACCTTTAAGCTGTGTTTTGGCACGCATGCTAGCGAGAGATTCCTCTACCAGTATGGTGTGAATAAATACCTTTCCCTTTTAACGTTCGCCGCATTCCACACTGCTGCCTTGAGGGCTCTTGGCCGGAAGGCAACAACGTATCCACACATGCCTAGTTGTTGAAGTAAGGTTTGTTTTACCTTGTGCGGATTGGCGGCAACCTGCACGAACAGCTCATATGCATTGTGGTCGACGCCCACGTAGAAGAATGTTTCCCCTCGCTGATCGCGTGCGGCTGCGAATTATGTGAGGGTAGACAGCATGTTACTCAGTAATAAATAGCATCGATATACGTCGCATGCATAGTGGATACCATAAACATGCCATAATGGTCGCCAGTGCCCTCACAACATTCATAATGTGATATCACTACGCTAATACATCTAATGGGGGCCGTTGCTCCAATACGTGGCGGAAGTCAACTTTTTTAGTGGAAGAAAGTTTTAGCAAATTCAAAAGAACGGCTCTGGATCATTAGGCACAATGCATTGAGGACATTTTAGTGACAAAATGCAGAAGTTTCGTGCAACAAGACCGTGACACAAGGCAGGAGATGTACCACTTGTTTTTAGTCGAGCTACTGTGTGCTCTACATTAGAAAACAACAAAGCAGCGCTGACTGTTTTTTTTTCTGCTATGAGTAAGCTCCTTATGGGTGTTGCGATTTTGAGACCACATTAACTCTGATATTTATTCAGCTTTGATATCCAAGAAGCACCATCCTGTGAATTCCTCCAGATGCGGCTGCTTGAATAGTTAGTGGACATGGGGCACTCAATGTGCGATGACTGTGTGTGCGAGTGAAGTGTCGCCGGATTCGACTCTCCGTTGAATGTTTATTTTGTAAACTAGCGCTGGTTTGCAGCAGAGGCACACAAGATATTTTAGGCCAAAATCACTAGACGAGGAATTCACGCTACACATCGGCAGCTGCAAATGAATGCCTGCATGGGTGGCAAGGGACACCTCGAAAAACGAGGTCACAAGGCCGGACTTGGCACGGCAACACTCACTCGCAAGTAACGTTATCTCGAAATTTCATTTCTGAATCATTTCACAACTACGAAGGATGACAATGTCTTCAGTAACTTGTTATAATGTTCGTAAGTTCACCAGAGATGTGTTGGGAAAATAGGAAGGCGACGTATAAATTCAAGTATATGTGAAGTGGCATAAGGTGACGTATGACGTACATCTACGAATATTTTCTTATAAATGCAGTCAACTAAATTACATCTCTCGGTAAACATTCCATCTTACTAGGGAAAACCGTCATTTGAACTTTGCCTCACACACGTCGATGCCTAGTTTAGGCTGACGACATGACTTGCACTGCAGTTCTTTACATGACAATGCAGAAGCTGAGCTAACTATTCAGAAATGAAACCATTGTTTTTCACGTGACAAGATTTCATTTGTTTGCTTCCCGCGCACGTTAACCCGCCTCAGAATTAGGTCAGGGATCGAATCAGTGAAAATGAATATTACCACGTTCTCCTTCCATTACTCTGCGTAAAATGTGTCAGCCATTACCTTCTTCTGCTTCGAGCAAAGGGTACACGAAGGCGATCTTCTTGTAGAGTTCTTCTCGTTCACCTGCGGTATAATAGCAACACCTGGGGTCAGGAACAGTACAGTGAGAACAGTTGGTTCTTTGCGCGCTTAGATGTGGATTTTCAAAGGATTTGCTTGTTATGCCACGTTGAAATCATGCGCTGCATGAAGTGAACACATCACAGTATGTAACAGGATATGCAACAAGTTTTTAGTGCGTATATTGTGTATCACGTAGGAAATGACGCATGTTACGGGACAAAAATATTAGTAGCCGGGAAAGGTTAGCATTCACAGAATGCCTAGCGGCAATGTTAGATTCTAATGGTAGACAATATCGCGCTGGCCTCCGAGATAACTGGAAGCGACAATGCTACCATAGTCCACGTAATAGTCCAGAACATTTGCATCACCTCCTAACAACTACAGGTGAATATGAAGTACATATATGCTGCCGCAACTGCATTTTCGAACACCAAGCTCAACGTTAACCGCCTCGCGTTTATGTTATGGATACACTTGACAGTGAAGCTACATTGAATATGTTATTCAACTTTTCAAAATGAAATTAAAAACGTTGGAATGAGACAACGTCCGCTTTGTAAACTGGGTTACCAATGAATACGGTAAGTATGAATGCATTCAGTTTTTCTTAAATATTGACCTGGTATAGTGCCATCGTCCGTGTAACTCAATGCCTTTTTCTTCTTGTCTTGAATTGTAATTTACACGTTTACGACTTTGTTTGAGCTTTAAACATTTCATATTATTGAGCAGGACACGGCACCCTGTCCCTGCGCAAGTTTTCTTCTGAAAATATACACATAACTAGAAGTGCGTCCAGAAGCAGGCTAAATAAACATGCCATACTAACCTCGGCATATGTTGCTCTTTCCTTGCCTGTCGACGTTGTACTCAATGGGGTAGTACTTAACCAGCTCAGATTCCTGTAAGACATTAGGGTGAAACAAGAGAAATTTGTTGTTGAGTGAATTTTCCTGGAAACCAACAACACAACACGAAATGTGCCACAAGAAGCGAACACACGTCTACATTGATAATATTGAAGAGTTTTATGTTGCCCGGTTGCAATATATGGTGGTCATCTTGATACTTCAAAATTTAAAAAAAAGGAACACACACCAACATAAGTCACTTAGTACTGCCATAAACAGAAATGCTTTTATAGAGGGCGCAATACTTAGAAAAGACCTATTCGCAAATGTTAAGGCACTCGCAGGTTTCAGCAAAACTTTATTGCGAACTAGTTGGTTCATACTTGTAAACTCGACTTACTGCGCAACCAGCAAGAAAGAAGGGAGACAGAAAAGAGCGCAGACTACCAACTCTTTATTCTCAGTTCACGAAGCCAATATATGTTATAGATATGTTATACAGGCTTTTTTCACAGCTCTGTCCGCGGTACAGTGCTGCAAATGAATCTTGGTGTCGCGTATCGTGATGGCGCAGCGTGGCATGCCTATATATTGGCTTCGTCAACTGAGAATAAACAGTTGGTAGTCTGCGCTCTTTCCTGTCTCCCCTCTTCTTTCCTGCTGGTTGCGCAGTAAGTCGAGTTTACGCAGGTTTCATTTTTCTGGGGAATGATGCAAGGTAAGTGCATTCGGTAGAGATGAAAGGAGCAAATGTAAGTGGAAGGCTGCTGTCTCCCAAGATGCGCGTTGTTTGCTCTGGCTCGAGTCGACAGTGTGTATTTAATCCTGCATAAGCCGACCGACCATAAGACTTAGATGGATGAGGCGCCGACCAAGTTAAGCAAGGTTTATAAGTGATCACATCATTCATGTCTTCTTGTATCAGCCAACACAAATATTTGTGTCCAGAATCCACTCTTGTGTGTGTGTGCAGGAGTCTCATTGGCGGGTCCACCGTTTCGCGCTAGCGTAAGGCACCCCGAGCATTGTTATGTTTATGTATGCAAAACATGGGCCAATTAGAGGGGATCTAGCATTCGACGCTGCCTGCGCTAAACAAACGAAGTGTGGCGAAAAAGGCCAGGTTCGTTCGTCCCGTGTTCTCCAGTCACTAGAAACCAGTCCCGTGTTCTCCAGTCACTCCGTCTCCCCATTATCGAAATCTGGGCACTGAGACGCGTGCTTTTCAATGTGGTACAGGCTTAAAACTGCAATGCAAAAACAAAGTGCGATCTTTTAAGCATAGTAATTAAGTCAATTATGGATATTATTTAGTTCGCGTTTCTTGCTTCTTGTGTGATGATTGTCGCTTGTACGTCACCACGCTGCGCAGTATGTTTTCGGCTATGTGAGCGGAGAGGAAGTCTACTACCCTGTCAACCAATGTACTGATGTACTCCGGAGTCGCATTTGGCCCTGCCTGTGCAATTAGATGGGTGTAACATCATAGCAAGAAGACACGTGTTTCGTCTGTGGCGAACTCCTTGGCCGGGTTTTTAGTAATGTACTTGTTCGTCTCCACCACGCTCTCGGTTACTTCGAAGAAAATTGGTGGAGTGATTTCTTGTCCCACAGGTGCCAGCACGCGTTTGTCAATCTGTAAGGGGTCTTTGACCACAACTATGAACTTCTCCATCACTTCATAAACAAAGTAGGCTGCGAGGTGCGCACGTGCCTCGTCCGAAGTTCGCTGGTCGTCACGAGCATTGTTCAGTGTAGCCGCTAGTAGCCGAGTGAGGCGCTGTGCACCATGTTTCAGATAATTAATTGCACCATTATGTCGCTCAATTCTGCCTTGCATACATTTCTGTAGCTACGACACCATGCAACATTTGCCGTGTTAAGTGCAGCTTTTCCTTTTTCTGCTCGGTTTTTGATGTCCTCTGCGCGTTCGTGGCTCGTTTGTTTTGCCTTCGTATTTGCTGGCGTCGTCTGTTTCGCGTTCTTCTGTCGGCTGTCTGTGGCTTGGCGTTGCATGTTCTTATATGCTAGTTCCTTGTGATTTCGGTACATTTACCGCTGTTTGAATTTCTGGTGATGAAACTAATGTATCGATGACAATTGAAACAAGACAATGACCACGATAAAAGCAGAAAAGCAAGAGGTTTCGGCTCCCGTGCGGGAACCTTGTTCACAAATCGAAATTCAATGCGGGAGCAGTCCGGTCATGCATGTTTTAAAAAAATTGACGTAAGCAACGTGTGACGTACGTGCGTGGAAGGTTTCCGTCATTGCGATTGAGAGTGTGTGCGCCGTTGCCTAGATTCAGATAGATTCCTGATGAAGCTGAGATGATCAGTTCTTTTCTCGTTCTGTTATCCTTGGATTATCTCAGTTCATTTTGTGTCAACACGTTTGTGCGTGTTCGGCCAGCGCGTTCTATGACACTTTCCTCTTTCTTACGTCATACATATGTTGTTTTAGTCTTTGCAGAAAGCTGCCTGTCTCGCCGATATAACTGCCACTACAGCCCGCGCACGGGATGCTATAGACAACGCCTAAATTTTTTTCTTTTGGCAACTTGTCTTTTACCCTCACAAGGGAATGCCTCATCTTGTTTGTTGGCAAATTCTTTAAAAAAAGTGCCTACACCAAACATCTGATTTTTCGGATAGCCGTAGGGCCGCCACAGCCAACGTGCAAAACGCTCTGATTTACTTTTGTGCGATATCCCTACAAATGCTCATCTTTCGAAGAGGAGGCCAGCGTTTTATGCCAAATACGTATTCTTTGTCGCCTGGCTTCAAGGTCACAAACAGATATGAATTTTAAGCTTTGGTCGGCTGAAAAAAGGGCCCATGAAAAGAATGTACAAGCATTTCTGACTAACTCGCATTGTTTGTGCCCTCGTCGCATGTTTCTGCTTTTACAAAGATAGCTTTTGTTTCAAGTTGTTGAATTAAGCGAAGCAAATCCCGTTGCATCAAAAGTGCTGGAGTTGCCTTATGGGACACCACGAAAGCCACCGGCTGTGTCCAACTTTTCGATATATGCCAGACACCGCGACGAAGTGCGATGTTCGCCTCAGGAGACGTCCTGCTATTTCTGTCAGCTGTAAATTCAACTACGGTGTCTTTCGACTGATCTTTCTTAAAATTTTGTGTATAGAGAACGAATTAGAAGACCAGTGGGAGGCTCTACTGGTTACGCAAGACCCTGACAACCAGCTACGATTGGTGAACAGGGCGCGGGCTGCGGCAGCGAGCCATGGCCAAGCGAGTGACATGTCCATAGAGCCAATGGGGACGAAAATTTGGACACGATGGTAGCGCCGTCTGGATTCTAACGGTAGTTGCAAAAACAATTAAAAATGTTATCTTGCTCTCAACAGAAAAAGCTTTTATCATTTTTCACATGCAATTTAGTTTTAAGAACTACGAATATTGTTTGTAGATTTTATAGCTGTGTATAAAATGAAATATGTTTGAAACGCACAAGGGCGCTTTGATATGGCGGCTGGCGTTCCGCATAGCAGACGATGCCGTCATCGTCTGCTTCTGTGTCGCCGCTGTCCCCCGCTCGCTCCGGCAGCCCCCTCTCCACCCTACCTGAATTTTTCTCGTTTCCATAATGTACACTGTGGTCAATTACTCGTTAGGTACTCACAAGTATCTTGCATACTTACTTTAGTAGGGCAGTGCTGCCGCATACAGGCCGAGCGAAATGACAACGCTGATCACACAAACTTACTGCAATAAATTATTTTATTGCAACTGCATCGATGTTTACACAAAATGAAGGACACGTAAGTAGCGTTTTAGCATGTATACCAGCGAATAACATGCATGCATAAGCGTTTATATGCAAAGAAGGTACATACTACGCATAGCCCCACCACAGGTGTCCGGAGCGCAGAAGCTTTCCAGCGTTGGATGATAAATACATTGAACTGCACGAAGCCTTCGCTGGTATAAGAAAGGTATAGCGCTAAAGTCCCTGCAGTTCTGCTGCTCAAGATGTCGCACCACTTCGTTCACAGTATTCAGCAAAGTGTCTGTAACTGATATGAACATATCCGCGTCCCTTTCACGACCACCAGTGCTACCAGTGCGGCGTGACTGTTTTCTGGTTTGCGCTGCCACCAAAAGTGCGTCACTTTCAAATCTCTTTAGCCTTCGCGCTATACACGCTTCTGACAGCATAAAATTAAATGAGAAACGTTTTTTTGTGCATACTGAACTGAAGTCTTACAAATAAAATCGGCGAAAGAAAGGCTTAGATGGCGTTTCGATTACCGCTGCCGGCGGTGCGCTGTCGTCGTTTCGATGGGGGCGACACCTGAAGGCCCGGCCGCGAAGCTCGCATCATGCCACCGGCTTGCCATGGCTACCTGGACAGAGGAGGCCACCCACCTTAGGGCTGAAGTACAAAGAGCCTGGTCAGCATAAAGATCATTTCTCTCTCTCAAGATGATTTCATCAAACAGCAGCCAACATACTCTGAACTGGCCAATTTTCGGTTACAGATTTTATATTGCCAATGGCATTAGGTATGATGCCAGGTGTCATGGGTATGCATGTGTGCCAGCCAGCACCTCAATGTCGTCTCATGTGGCAAGTGGAGCACCTCTCTCAAGAAGCGATAGGCGTTTGGCGAATGGAAGAAAAAGTTCAGGCCGAATTTCTTCGTTTCCTTTGACCACTACATATTAGATTTTGGAAAGGAACAAAACCGAATTTCAGCTTTTACGAAATCGAAAAGGTTTACTGATACATGTGGCGCAATCGTTTTCAGTTCGTGTCCATGTCATTGTTGCAATTGAATGTATATTGCATTCTAAAAAGAGAATAAATCACATCTGTTATTACCTGTTAGTCAAGAATGTAATTTTGAATTGAGTTTAACAACAATGTTTTATATAAAAACAGCGAGAAATTCAGGGGAAGAGGGAAGCTTGTAGAGACGGAACATTCGTGAACACAGAGTATCGCTGGAGCCAACATTTCGACACGGAGTCTTGTCTTCAAGGCTGCCTAATGAATTTTTCATTTCCACTTTATATGCAAGAGCAGCTTTCAGAGGTCCTCGCCAGAAAATTTGCTTTGTGTTTCCTGACTTTTACCTGTGTTGCTTTGCACCGTTTGAAGTGGCCGTCACTAAAGCTCCTTCTGGAGATGGATCGTTGACTCCTTGATCTAACTCGTACAATGCGCACCGTAGGAATGTTTGGTTTTACTACATCACCTATACTTACAGTCGATATGTAGCTGCTTCCGAACCTTCCGATTTGCTGACACGTCACATGTAATTCAATGAACCGACTTACACACTCATCTGCCATACTGGTTGGCTTTGATGTCCAGGGCGTACTGATAATGTGACCGCTTTGCGTGGCTAGTGAGGCCATGGCCATGATTTGTGTGGCTGGTGAGGCACGCGGAGTGGTTGTTGTGGCAGGTGGTAGGGCACCTGTGGGGAATTCGTCGTTTAAATAAAGAAGAATAGTACATACGCCAGAGGCAGTCACAATATTCTGTATGTTTCTGAAATTATATTTTGAAATCAGCTTTATATTTTGTTCCTATGAATAGTTGCTTAAATGAACTTCTACTTTAGTGTGTTTACCTGTACATCAGAACTTGTCCCCGCACTGCTTTGCACTCGAGCACGGCAATGAAGCCAGAGGCGAGACTTTGGTATGTAGAACAAGGTGACTGAAATTTCATACATAAAGGAGGAGCCGGTGGTCACACAACCGAGCAAATGGAAACTTGCCAGACGAGCAGAAATCGTGATTCTACACAGCTGGATTGCTGCGCGTAATTTGCCCGAGAAAATGCTGTTTTACAACATATATGCTCAGTAATAGTGAACATATGGTACTACTACGAGAGAAAACAAACCGCATTCTGAAATACAGAAATGATTGACAAGGGGCTTCTGTCAATAAGACACAGCGTGGTGAAATACCATGTCGAATTTAAATCCCAAAGAATTATTCTCCCATGCACTGGTATAGCATCATCAGACAGATCATGTGAAACCGGAGAGAACGTTCCTAGCCCTGCTGATTACCTGTTTCTTACGTGGACAGCCTTTTGTGCGTACCTTATGATATGTCGAAGAATGTCTGTTAATTTTACTATATCAAATTTAATTCCTTGACGTAACGTAGATTCTCCAATTTTTGGTATTGTTGCCGTCTTACGCGGCCACTTTTAACTAGCTCGATATCAATTGGCAAAGTCTAGCGCATCGATACAGACATTTTCACACTTGACACACACAACCTCTGAGGAAACGGGGTTGTCACCGGTGTAAAGCAACGTTAGATGCGGAAATTCATTTCCGGGTGTTTCACACCAGAACGGAACTTATGATGGCATGTGAAACAATTGTTGTTTGACAGTGTAGGAGTGACGTGTGACTAAGCTGCTCTGTAGTCACATATATGACTGCAGTCATTGCCCCCGTGTCACAGCAATAGCCGTGTGACAATGCATACCGTATCACCATGCACATACATGGAGTTCACGAACTGCGAACCTGCCAATGGCACTGGTTGGCTTCATGACAAAGATGCTGTGGAATACGTATGTGCTTCCTCTTTTCGTACAATAACGGTTGCTGAGGCAGTGAAGTGTTCCTTGAGGGTGAATGGCAGAACTCATTTGCATCATGGCAGCTGCTTGGGTAGCGGGTAATCTATGGTTAACTTGCTTTCCTTCAGGATTTCGGTGTATAGTTTTCTGCATGCTTGTCGGCTGAAGTCAGGTTAATCCTTGTTTCGGGTACGCAATCCCTTGTGTGAGGGCCACATTTGAGTGGTTTGCAGTGCGAGCACATAGCGTGGGAATTCGTTGTATTCTATGCTTCCCAGCAACGATTCTGCGGCTTTGTGTACGGTTACTCCGATGGCCTGTGGAGGTACATTCACATACGGGTATAAGGGGGCAATGTTCATTAGACTAACTTGAACTGCTTCTTGAAGATATTTCCAATTAGTGCTCGTTAATTTCTTTCTACCGTCCTTCCGCAATAGTGTGGCTCTTACGAAAGATTTGGCCATGGTATTTATGTTTGTTTGTTAAATTTAAGGATCTGCCTCTGCTAATTTATTGCCAGACCACGTCTGCCATTCATAGCTTCACATAAGTCGGCTGGATGGATACCTAATAGCGACTTCATAACCCGCACATCAACGACGAGGTTCTCAGTAAGAAAGCCTCACCATACGTGAGCCGTCTTCGCAGATGTGAATAGCAAACAGCGACCAGCTCCATGGCGCAAAGCGCAGAAATGAAACGACGATGACATCCACGGCACACACGGATATAATTTGATGTACGACGGCTGTGATGGTTGCTTGAAGTCGACAACAAAGGGAAACGCGTACAAGAAACAAATGCATGGCGTTTGAGTGAGTATTAACATCATGGAAGGAAGGAAAAAAACTTTGGTGCTCTAGCATTAGGTCTTTTGTAGCTTTTGATATGGTCGATCACCTTCTGTTCTTTGTTCATGTCCTTTCCTCCGACGCCTAATACACTGGCGTAAATTTTGACACTGAAAGTCCGATGTGGCTTTTCGACAATGTATACCTGTGCTCTTAGTACCATGTTTGCTGAAGCGATTACTCTACGCACAAGTTTGCCTCTTGCTCTTGAGGTAAGCACAAAGGCTGGTGGCTTTATTCACGACGTTGTGATATACTTCACCTCGTAACCATCAGCTCGTAACTCATAAGTTTTTTTTTACCATTTCCTTGGTGTTGGTCACGCTGGTTATTGCAGTGCTTGGATCATCACGGTTTCTAAGGGGTTTCACGCGTTTTTTTCCTTATATTCAGCTCGTCTTTTCCGAGTCCGGCATGAATTGCGTTTAGGAATCCAATTATTGTCAGCCTTCTAGGCTCTTGCTTCACTTCACAGAATTATGAAGAAAATGGCGAAAGTCCCCGAAAGCAGCCGAGAACTGTCAGTCGCGTACTGGAGTCTAGTTTTGCGCACCGCGTCCGCGCTTAGCTTGCGCTATCGATACTGCGTGTTGTGCGCGTGTTTCTGTTCGAAATCCTTCAAAGGGCTAGAATTCGCGCTTGTATTGAAAGAAAAAAAGAAGAGACATCACGCCTTGCTTAAGAATTAAGCCTGTTGAAATACACGATAACATTTCAGGTACTGCTTGACACATGTGAGTGCCATGCAGTACCTATGCATTCTGCTGCTGGTCGACAAAGTAAGTTGCCTTTTCCCTGCAGGATA
Source organism: Rhipicephalus sanguineus (assembly GCF_013339695.2). Classification (NCBI taxonomy): domain Eukaryota; kingdom Metazoa; phylum Arthropoda; class Arachnida; order Ixodida; family Ixodidae; genus Rhipicephalus; species Rhipicephalus sanguineus. The sequence goes on from NC_051186.1 coordinate 10,892,952, forward strand.
AAAATTGTAAGAGTGAAAGGCCATTATAGCGAAATTGTAAAGTCTACACACAGATTAATGTCAGATATAACACCTGTATATTGAATATCAGAGAGCAAGACTCCATTTGAAGCTCTTACGCATGCAGTCTGTTCTTTTTTGTTTTTTGAAATGTAACGTGAGTTTTTCCGTATTAGAAAAAAATTGAGAGGATTGTTTTTTTGCCACTGCTGACTGGAAGTGATTCCAATGAAAGCTTCTTTTGCTCCAAGTAGGTCTCAAGCACTCCATTCCGCCCTCGACTGTGTGTTTGTTGGACGTCGTCGTCTCCTTCCCATGGTGGTATTTTGGACTAGTGTTATGTTTGCAAATGTCTTGCGTTTTTTCAACTTGTGTTGTGTCTCACGATAACTTGAAGTTCCCGATGTCTTTGTTTCCTTACGATAATTCCGGATCTGGAGCGCTTTCAGTATTCAGGTGCCCTGTGGATGGATCTGCTTCCTTCGTTTTCTTCTTTGACCTATAATTTTACTCGCGTCAGGAGAAGTTGCAGCAAAGGTTATGTCTTCTCTTTTGCTAGCCGGCGCTTTGCAGTCGTCTCGCATAGGGCGCCTCGATGCCATCGCCCTAGTCTCGCACGCCTTCATACCAAGTTCCTTCAGTACTTCAGGGACTTTGTCTGCGATCTCACGCTACGGCAGCTACAGCCACACGGTGTTCGTCTTCAGTTTTTGCATCAAGTCTGCGCCTGTGGGGAGCGTCGTTAACACGGCGTTCCTCTTCTTAAGGCCTGAACGATGCTATTTCCTGTCAGCTCTGCATATAGAGGTGTTAAAAATAGTCGTTATAACCCGTACTTAACATTCGGGCAGAAAGAAGATATACTTCTTGAGAAAATACAGTACATAAGGTGATATTACAGTGTAGCTTATCTTAAGGACAGAAATATCACATTCTCAGAGATTACAGAACAAAGAAGTAACGAAGAACGGAACGCGCGCGTACGAATATTGAAACGCATAGACGAGAAAAAATCATCTGATAACAGTCATGATTTATGAATTATGACGTCTTAATTCTGGCCAGGAAAATGTCTGACGTACGTGAGTTTATTACATTATGAGGCGACGAGCTCCATTCTTCAGTGCTTATTGGAAAAAAAATCGCCAGGCCTGCGCGGAACACGTAGCACAGTCACAACTAAAGCTGGAAGAGCGGCCTTTCTGCAGCCCGTTGTAGACCCTTTAGGGGCAACCATTACAAGTACACATTCAAGGTACCCAATATGCGATAAATCATGCTAATGTTACTGCGAAAGCAATTATATGAACTCTTTTGGCTTGCTCTTGCCGTCGCATTCGGCGTCATGTCCTGTATATGTACGTATATTACCTTTATATATTAGTGTGTGAGCGCTGACCGTGTCCGGTCATCATCTTCACTTGTTGCATACACATCATCGTGATCATCAATATATAGATATATATATATATATATATATATATATATATGATATAATTGTGAATGACGAAAAGCGGCACCGAGGCTGGCGCGCGGGCGGCTACGGCGAAGCAGAGAAAGATGAAGTTTGGAATAGAACAGCCGGCCTATTGAACAGGCGTTGTGTCCTATGTGTCTTTGTTTCTCGGCATCACAATGGCGCAGTCTACGAACTATCAACCGTAGTGTGCCCTCGTGGCTCATCGGCGCTACGGACCTTCCTCCAAGGAACGATTATGCAGCCCGTCTCGCTACTTCTGCCGGAAGCACCTGTGCCACCATTCAAGGACGGCGTCCAGGCCTCCTCAGTGGCTCAAGGGCAGGCTTTTCCCGGCGCCGCCACGACAGTACACGGCCTACCGTTGCCTGGGAATGCCATCCACGCTTCCCGCAGCGACAACGGCTTACTCGGTGCTCCATCGGCACCCGCGCCGCTTAGGGGTGCTGTCCAAGCTCCCTCGGACAAGGGTCCCTCCTATGTGTGTACACCGATTGTGTCCAACTCCTCGGACGTCACCACTGGCTCCACGGGCGGCTCGCCCGAGAGCGCCGCCGAGCTTTCCGCCACCATCACGCGACTCCGAGTCACGGTGAACGCCTTGGCAGCGTCAATCTCCGTGCTGTGTCCTGCCGCCTTGCCAGCACTGCACTCACTCAATGCCGCGTTGGCCGCCGCCGCCTCGCAAGACCATGAAGAGAGCTCACCCGAGAGCCGCAGAAAGCTCCTGAATGCCCTCACGGTGCTCTCATACCAACTAGGCTGCTTGGCGTCGTCATGCTACCGGAGTTTCGGCTGCCAGTATCACCATCACCGGCTGCCTGCGAACTACCGGATGTTCCGCGGCTTCCAGGACGACGCCGACCATTGGGTGGCCACCGTCAACGCTCTAGGAGCTCGTCAAGCGTGGACGGACCAACGGAAATGGTGCGTGGCCATTGACCGCCTTCGGCATGCTGCCGCGGCGTGGCATAGATTCGAAGGCGTGCGGCAGCAGTCCTGGGCGGAGTGGAGCTTCAAGCTCATTGCTGCTTTTGGCCGGACACCTTCCACTTCTATGCGAACACCAAGGCCAATCTGACTGCGACCGAGGATGGAGCTCAGGAGGAGAACCACCTCGAGGCTGCAACTGCGTATTGCAGCTCACCGGCTGGCAGTTGACAACCGTCCTGGTACGCACATACCTCCGAAACTAGGCGCACCACTTCCTGTCCGGTATCTGGCACCATCCATCCGGATAGACGCCGAGACCACATCCCATTCACAGCGGGCCCCGACGCGGCCTCTGAGCTGGTCACCACTAGAGCGCACGGAGCCGTCGGCCTGCTGTCTGACGTCAGTTTCTCGCAACAAGTTGGAAACAATGGACGAACCGCCACTCCATATTCGACCCTCACTTGGAAGTCACAGCCCCGGAAATCGCGGCAGTCATTGGCCGAGTGTGCGAGCGTTTCACTCGCAGAAGCCAACGCAAACGAATTCACAATCGTCGAACATCTGGCCGTTTCATCAAGATCTCCTGACAACAACATGGCCGGGCCTATCGATGCAGACGGTGTCGGCATCGACAATTCGGGCTACATGGCGTGCGAGCTGCTGATGACGCGACGCACTTCGTTCTGACTACGGGCGTACCGCCTGAACGCCGCGCAGATCAAGACGAAGCTGTTCTCGTCGCTACAGGACTCACCACTGATCCTCTTCGGACAGTCACCGCAGAGCAAAAGAGTACGATGACCGCGAGGGAGATGCTGCTCTGTCAAATAACGACGATCCGTCCCGCTGCCTGTCCGAGTTCGCACGCGTTCTGCGTTGCGCAAGTCTTCGCGGCTCTGCACGCAAACGCAGATAAAGACCAGAGCCTCAAGCTGAGGCGGCACAACGATTGTCTGCTTGGCGTGCGACGACCGCTGCATCATCGGCCAGGGTCGCCCACCAGACCCACTTACGGCAGATCGACGAGCCAAGCCGCGTCGTTGCAGGCAACTTCGACTACCGCGAAAGAGCCAATTTCGTCACAATAGACAAACGCGCCAGCTTCCCGTGCAATGTCGCAGTATGGCCGAGACCAACATTCAAATTAGCATCGCCAAAAGTTTCAGGCTAAGCCCCAGCGTGGTCGAGACGGCTACAGCGATTCGACCAGTGTCGCCCACCAGAAGCAGCACTTCGGGCAGGTCTCCCAAACAAGTTGCAGCGTGGTCGAACCCGACCACCGCGATGTAGCCAAACCGCCCACCGGAGAATTGTCGGATGGTCCGCGAGTCGCAGTCCTGGCCGAGTGTGATGACGAAAAGCGGCACCGAGGCTGGCGCGCGGGCGGGCTACGGTGAAGCAGAGAAAGATGAAGTTTGGAATAGAACAGCCGGCCTATTGAACAGGCGTTGTGTCTATGTGTCTTGTTTCTCGGCATCACATATATATATATATATATATATTATATATATATATATATATATATATATATATTATACCACAAAAGAAGAGAGCATTCAGTAAAACACTAAAAGGTGCGCGATATAAAGGTCGTCGCCCCCACTCGTGCGATGAGCGCGCCCCGCTAACAGCTGTACTTCGTCCTATACAAGGCGTAGCCGCCCGCTTGGGCGTGCAAGAGCCAGGAGCGGTGCACGGGCTCGGGGCCGGCCAGAAGATATTGTTGGCAAAGGTCTCCGAACTAGAGAAGCGTCTCAGCTTTGTGCTGCACTCTGAGACAATCCTCAAGCACAGCACCAAGAAGACGAGGCGAAGTAAAGAACATGAAAGAGCAACTTCCAAAGCTGAGGCAGGTGCGACCTCGGCTGAGATGGAGAACACGCAAGTGATGGAGGAGCTTGAGGCAGGGCAGCAGCAAGCGGATAAACAACAATACAGGGTGGAAGAGGAGGTGACGCAGCTGCAGGAAATCTGGAGCGGCGACAGAAGAAAAGTAGAACAGTGCACCAGCGTGTCTGACCGAGAGCACAAGGTGGCTTTCCTCGCGGACCAAAACTACGTCGAGATGCAGTATCAGAGACGATCTGGTACCAATATCAGTGAGGGCGGAGAGAGAGAGAGCCGGAGGCATATGCAGTCAGCATCTACGGGGACGTCGCGCTCCATGGCTGCCGAGGCAGCCAGCATCGAAGTAATAATGCGTGGAGGGGCGGCCGCCACCCAGACGTGCATGGTGCGGGCGGCTACAACGGCAAAACATGACACACAGTGAGACATCTACTACGACAAACGGTGCCATGCAACAGCGTCAGCGCCAGGAGGCCTACTTCCACTACTTGGGGCTGCTAGCTCGGTGGGACCGGGTCTGCACCAGAAGCACCGGCGTCCCATCATGTTCCCCCTGACGACCGTGGTCAACTACCCGAGCCAGTTTGGTACGCTTCTGTTCCGCGCGGCGGCGGCCGAGTTGTGTCTCCTGCGCGAGGCATCGGTTACGCTCCCGGCAGCCGCTCAGCACGAGGGCCTCGATTAGTGCCACATGGGACTGATGGCGCTGGAACGTTGCTGTGTGGTCCATGCGGTTTGCCGTGGCCAAGGGGTGATGGCCACCGCGTCCTCCTCCCACTTTCACTGGAGGAGATGGGGTGGGGGGCAGGTTCGGCTGAAGGCCTCACCGGAACACATGATGGCAGAACAAGAAAAGATATGGTGAAACGTGTGGCGCACAAAAATAGGACACGGAAAAAGAATATGACGACTAAGCGATGCACTTCGCGTAGTCGTCACTTTCCCTGTCCGTGTCCCTTTCCTGTCCGTGTCCCCTTTCTGTGACGCCAATTATCACGAGGCTATTCAACCAATTCGCTCTCGTGTAGGTCGTGTGAATGTAAACCGTGTCCAAACCGACATCGAAAAAGAGGAACGAGATCGTTTGCGCACAGGAAAAAAAAAAAACAACTGAATATATTTTAATAAACTAGAATA
>NC_051186.1:10898449-10987149 GCF_013339695.2 Rhipicephalus sanguineus
GGGACCGCAAGTGCTTTTTTGTGCATTCAGTCTAAACCCATTCTCGTCTGCCCATTTAGAGACCTTGTTCAAGCCCAGCTGGACCTGCCGCTCACACATTGAAAGGTTGCACGATTTATAACCGATCTGCACGTCGTCCACATATGTGCAATAAAACATGTTCCGTGGAATGTACAGACGTAGCGAATTCATTTTTATAATAAAAAGTGTGCAACTCAGGACACCACCTTGAGGCACTCCAGTTTCCTGGACAAATATTCTGGACAAGACATTACCCACTCGAACACGGAACGTGCGATTGGACAAATAGCTTTCGATTATGGTCAGCATCTTTCCTCGGACACCTAAGTGTGAGAGGTCTCGCAGTATGCCGAAGCGCCATGTGGTGTCGTAAGCCTTTTCCATATCGAGGAACACCGAAAGAAAGAATTGCTTGTGGGCAAAAGCGTCGCGAATTTGTGCCTCGATACGGATAAGGTGGTCAGAGGTAGATCTACCCTCTCGAAAACCGCACTGGTATGGGTCGAGTGATTTGTTTGCTTCGAGGAAATGTATAAGTCGGCGGTTTATCATCTTTTCAAAAAGTTTGCACAGGCAGCTTGTTAGTGCAATGGGCCTGTAGCTCGCAACGGAGGATGGGTCCTTACCCTGTTTTAGAATAGGAATAATAATGGCTTCTTTCCAGGCCGAGGGAATCTCGCCGGAAGACCAAACAGCATTATACAGTGAAAGGAGGGCTTTTTGAGTTTCAGATGGCGGGTGTTTCAACATTTCATATACAACACGGTCGGAGCCTGGGGCAGAATTATTGCAGCAGTTAAGCGATGCTTGTAGCTCAGCAATGCAGAAAGGTTCATTGTATGCTTCGTGTTTTGTGGATTTGCGCTCTAGTTTCTGTTTTTCGATTCTTGTTTTGTATCTTTGGAAAGCTTCACTATAGTGCGACGAGCTCGACACCTGTTCGAAGTGTGAACCTAGGAAGTTCGCCTGGTCTTCCAGGCTGTCGCCTTGTGTGTTAACTAGAGGAAGTGAATGTGCTTGTCGGCCTGCCACCCTGCTAACCATGTTCCAGACTTTGGCCTCCTGTGTATATGAATTAATGCCCGATAAAAACTTCTGCCAACTTTCCCTTCTTGCCTGTCGGCGCGTTCTTCTGCCTTGGGACTTTATATTCTTAAAACTGTCCAGATTTTCGGCTGTGGGAGATTCCCGAAGCAGCCTCCATGCTTTATTTTGTTTTTTGCGCGCATTTCTACACTCAGTGTTCCACCACGGCACACGTCTTTTCCCGGGCAGCCCAGATGTTTCTGGGATACACTTATTTGCTACATCAATCAAAAAAGCAGTAAAGTATTCTACAGCTTCATCCATGCTTAAAGCACACATGTCGGTCCAACTTAAGAGAGCCATTTTGCGAAACTGTTCCCAATCTGATTTGTCGATTTGCCATTTGGGAACCTGTGGAGGACATTCATTCGCTATCGGTGTGCTCAGGACTATTGGAAAGTGGTCGCTTCCATAAGGGTTATTAACGACTTTCCATGTGAGTAGAGGTACAAGTGATGGAGATGTGATGCTGAGGTCTATAGACGAGTACGTATTGTTGGCAAGGCTATAATATGTTGGCACTTTTTGGTTCAAGAGACATGCGCCGGAAGAGAAGAGCAACTGTTCAATTAGACGACCTCGAGCATCGCAGCGAGAGTCACCCCATAGACCACTATGTGCATTAAAGTCCCCAAGGACCAGATACGGTTCCGGAAGTTCATCCATTAAGGACTGGAATTCATGTTTATTCAGTGGGTGTTGCGGAGGTATATAAAGAGAGCAAATGGTGACGAGTTTGTTCAGAAGAACCACTCGAACAGCCACTGCCTCAAGGGACGTTTGGAGTGGTAAGTGTGTGCACGCTACTCCTTGACTAACGATCACTGCTACACCACCGGATGACGCGATGGCATCATCCCGGTCCTTTCGGAAAATAATGTAGCTGCGTAGAAAGTTAGTGTATTTGGATTTTAAGTGTGTTTCTTGTACACACAGCACTTTTGGTGTATGTTTGTGTAAAATTTCTTGGATATCGTCGAGGTTTCTCAGCAGTCCTCTGACGTTCCATTGTATAATTTGGGTTTCCATGTTGGAAGCAAAGTGGTGCTGTGTGTACGAAAAGAAGTGGCTGTGGTTTCAGTGGCAAGTTGGAGCTCAAGTAACAGGACCGTCCTCGGGCCCCGTTATCGGCTTTTTCGTTTTCTTTGCGCGCTCCAAGGAGCTACGCCGCTCTTTCGGTACCAGAGGTCCCGGAGTTGTGTCCATTGCCTCGTTTGAGACACTGGACGCTCGCGAGTGCGAGCTGGTTGTTCGTTTTTCCGACCTCGCCTGGCGAGGCGTGGTCGTTTGACCCGACGACCCTGGAGTCGCCTGGATCAGTGGCTTGGTAGGTGGAGCAGTCTTGACTGCTGCCACCACGGGGGCAGGCGGGGCAGCCTTGGCTACTCCTACCGTGGGGGCGGGTGGCCGTCGCCCCAGCACACTGTGCGTGGCATGGGCGACTGCCTGTGGCCGTTGTAGTGCTGCCCCCTGTTGCACTACATCGGCGAATGATGGTTTGTGTGGAAAAGCTCGTGAGACACGTTGTCGCGCTTCCCGGAAGCTTATATCCTCTGTCACCTTGATTGTGAGGACTTCTTTTTCTCTCTTACACGCTGCGCATGTTCTGGAGTATGCGGGGTGGGCGCCATCGCAGTTCGCGCAATGGGCCTCCGATTCAGTCTTGCAGTCATCGGATGAGTGTCCTGTAGTGGCGCACTTTGCGCAAGTGAGCTGCCCTCGGCAGCTTTGGGACGCGTGGCCAAATCTCTGGCACTTAAAACAGCGCCGGGGATTTGGGATATATGCTCTCACACGTAGTTTTAGGTAGCCTGTCGCGACTGTTTCCGGGAGTGTACTAGAGCCAAATGTGAAAATTAGATGTCTGGTAGAAAGTTCCTTGTCGTTGCGCCTGATTTTGATACGCTGCACATGTAAAACGTTTTCATGTTTCCACCCATCAAGCAGTTCTTCGTCTGTGAGATCCACGAGGTCGTCGTCTGAGACTACACCTTTCACTGTGTTCATGGTTCGATGCGGTGTAACGGATATGGGCCAATCCCCAAACACTACTAGGTTGTTGAGTTTCTGGCACTGTGGTCTGTCCTTAACTTCGATTAATAGATCCCCGCTTGCCATTTTGGTGGCTTTGTAACCACTGCCAATGGCGTCAGTTAGGCATCTAGAGACCAAGAACGGTGAGATGTTGGTGGCTTTCTTTTCGGTGCTTTCGCAGTGAATGACGTGGTATTTGGGGAAGTTGTCTTTCTTTTCCACGAAGGAATCTAGGCTTACATCGGTGCGCCACCTTTTCGGGGGGCGATCAATGGAGAAAGGGTTTGGTGATCCCATGAGAGGAGGTTGTTGTTCGGCAGCCATGCCAGCCGCCCACCATCGAGCCCAACGAGGGGACGCAGCGAGACACGGCAGGAAACGCGGACGTCAGCTGTACATGACCACTATAACCAAATATGGTTTACCCTAGGTTGGATAACCACACAAGGTTAACCCTTGCCGCCAGGAAAATGTGAAATAAAAGAAGATAGGAGTAGACAGGAAAGATCAAAATAAGCGAGAAAGACGAAGACGTGGGTAGAGAGAGAGATAGGAAAAGGCGACTGCCGATTTCCCCTGGGTGGGTCAGCCCAGGGGTGCCGTCTACGTGAAGCCGGGGCCAAAGGGGTGTGTTGCCTCTGCCGGGGGGCCTTAAAGGTCCAATCACCCAGCGTCGGCTCAACCCCCAGGATCCCCTTTTCCCCGGACACGGCAATGCCACGCACGGCTAGGCGTGGGAGGGGGTCGAAACCCCCCCGTTAGCTCGGGTCCGTGGTGTCGCTACACACCAAACGCCTGCTTGCGCAGACGCCCCTGCGGGGCCAGTATAAATAGTTGTACCTGACAAGTCCTTCCATGAAGCACACAGTTAGTAATACGCCACATGTAATAGGATTTCCTTTTTGTACAGAACTTAGAGTATGCCCCACGAGAAGTAGTCTGCGATACGAAGAATAAGAAGTTGGCTCCTCAATTAAGCTGTCGCAGACTGGGCAAGCAGTTGACAAGTTCAATAGTTGCAATAATGACGTCACATGAAGTGGCCGCAGCACTGAACATGGTGTGTTCACTATGTAACGCAGGAGGACAACTCAATTCAAAAAGTGTGTGAGGGGGAGATAAGGATCGCAAGCACCAACGTTCTGCACAAATCCGCATGTCGCGACCCAAACTGAGGATCGAAGCATCAAGAGAAAGGATATTTGCAGATATCGAAGAAGAGGCGAAAGCGCTCGGCGGACGTTTCGGAATCGTCAAAAGTAGTAACGGTTAGCGGGGCGGCCAACCATAGCAAAGACCAGGGGTGCAGCGGTACCATCGGAGGGGGCCCAGTTTCAGAATTTGTGAGTATTGACACATATAATTTGGCCCGACCGTCCGACGTGGCGGAGAAATTAAAAAAAGGTGAGCGAGAAAGAACGTGTACCACAAGCACCAACGAGCTGCACAACTCCGCATGTCGCAGCTCGAAGCGATGACCGAGGCATCCAGAGAAAGGATGTTCACCGACATCGTAGAAAATGAAAGCGGTGGAAGCATTCGGGGCAGTGTAAGCTTGAACAGGTCCCACCCTGGCGCGAGAAATACGAAGGTGTAGGCCACCGGACAGTTTGCGGAAACGTAATTTGAGGCGTTCATTCAGCCGCAAGCAGCGAGAGGGGCGCAGTGGGGGAAAGCAAGGTGCGCTCCCAAGACGGAAGGCTCGGTTGAGATTGAAAACTTCCGGGAAGCAGAGTCATCAAAATCGAAAGGCCAGTGTACGGCGCGTAACTAAGCACCGCGCGGGGGCGAGCACAATGAGAGAATGGCCATTGTTTCCTCTTCGTTTCTGGCATTCCATTCACCCTCATGAGGGGAGCAGGCCGAAGTGCCGAATCAGGCGTGACTATAGTATGCAGCTGATGGCTCGTGCATGTGTAGCCTCTGCCGAGATAGGAAGCGGTCAGGACCGCGACCCCATCGGGTACGATTCAAGCGAGTCTAATTGACAAAAGGGGAAATAGTCTTAGTTTCTTTTTTCACATGCATGTAACCTATGGAAAGCCGTTATGTTGTTCGCAATGTAGAATTCAGCCAGTTTAATTTTGGAGGTTACGAGATGCGGTGTAAAGATTTAATCAGACAAAGCGCGCAGCACTGGGGGCTGCACGGTAGTCACAAGATAAACTGAAATAATGCGACTATTGGTGCCAAAGAAATGAACGCGTCCTCCTGGCGGCTACCACAATGTTAAGTTTAATCGACGCCAGCAACGATAAAACCGGACAGCATGGGCTATGGCTCTAATTTATTCGTGATCGTTGGTTCGCGTACTGGCTGCATCATTAACGGCGATTCTCTATCCATCTTAGTGAGCAAGGAACCCGTGCGCGGTTCCGAAATGTCTGGGATAATATCTTGTGATTTGCTCAATAACCGAGTTTCATTTATTTCTTCCTTGGTTCAAGCAAGCGCTTTCGCGAAAACACAGCTTCCACCTGTTCAGCGAAAATTACAGCATGAGGCGGTTTGCCTTGAATACTGATCACTCTCCACACGCCGTACTGCCCGTAAAGTCCTTAAGAACTTGCGTGTATCCGAATTCGACCCTGCTGAAGGTTTCATCTTCTAATTGTTCGCGAACCATATGTCACAGAAGGCGGGGCCATGGAACCACAGCTCTTCTCATGCGAAATTACACATGTGACAGCAAGTAGCAGTTAGATAGGTGCGATGAAGATGTGTTTACGCCGAAACAAGAAATGGTCGTTGTATGGAGGTGACGGTTGGCAAGCCTACTTGCTGGCGGGTCATGTTTTACATTGACTAGTCTTTTTGTTTGAAATTGACTACAGTATCACCGGCTTTGTTCAAACATAAAGCCTTCCATTTGAAAGCTGAAGCTCCAGCCAAGCAATGCACAGTAACGACAATGTGCAATTGATGGCTGTTATTATATCTTCGTCTAAACAGGGGCGAGACCGGCAGGCAGCACACGGTGGCTAAGTGCAACACATGTTTATTCGGTCACACAACCGTCTAAAAAAAGCAGGAAGGAAAAGGGGCGGTTGCTTATATACATGCTCTAGCCACTATCACACCGAGCATTGACGTCACGAAGCCCAACAGTCCGAGTCCAGGTCACCGCTGATAGCGAAGCGCGTCGGCCTACCGTTGCAGCGGCAGGCCGATAAGTTGACGGTGGTTTTTCCGGCCCACGTCAGCGAGTTAGCGCGCGTGACTGTGCAAGTTGTAGCGAGCAAGTTGTAGCAAATTGTCCATGCCAAGGGCAGAGTTAGTTATTATCGAACTCCCGAACAGCGCGACAACGTGATCAAGAAGATCGCAAAAATGTCGGTGACCGAAAAGGACAACTTGTCATCAAAAATTACCTTGGGCCTTGGAAAGCCCCACACCACCACGTTTGTGCGACAGCAGTGCTAGTCATACTGCGAGAAACTACGACGGTGTGTGTGTGTCCTCGCAAATGGTTCAAAAAATCCCAGCGATCGTCACGAAAAAATGGTCACGTCGTCATGCTGTCGGAGGAAGCACACTGCAAGCCGCAATATCATTGCAGCCCAGTACCTGAGGTGAGTTTGAGACAGATTCTCCCGTTTAAAATATGAATGCCGATATCTCCGCTTCTAATAAGAGTAACATTACTATAGTTCGCTATAGGGAACGAATGCTGATCGTTTCGTTCAGCTGGCACTGGAAGAATACACGCAACGTGAGATTGCTACATTGATTGGTAGTTCAAACCATACAGTAAACCAGATCATCAAAGAGTGCAAAGGAGAAAAACGAATCTGCGACGCACCGCATGATTGGCACCCTCGAGCTACAACTCAAGAAGAAGAGGATGTTGTCCGCCAAAGGCGCATACGCCAGCCCCTTTAGCACTGCTAAAGAAATGAGTGAATTCTGCGGTGCGGAAGAAAGTGCCTCAACACTCCAGTTGCCGAATACGGGAGCATAAGTCGCCTAGCAGTCAAAAATTTCACTAAAATGATTGCATCAAAATTTGTGGAACCGAGTCTGAGAGGGTCATGGAATGGCCCTATTGTATGAAATTTGCACTCAAACTGGACAGTTTCACCACATGGCTGCGATTTAGAAATGAAATATTTTTTTCGCCTTTTGTCAAGCTACTCAATCACCTTAATTATGTGAATGCTTGTATGTGCATGGTGTTTGATCTATGACTATTCCTACATGTATGTGCAAGCCTGTCAAGACAATAGTAGACTGCTCGAGCTTTCTTGATTTCAACATCTTATGTTCGCTGCAGCTAGCAAAAGCCAGTGATGTTACAAGAACAAGTTAGATATTTAACATCAGAGGTATTTAACATCACACACGTGACAACCATCCATGTCAAAACGCCGAGCTGCCCTTGCGAGTAAGATGATATCAGCAGACAACTTGGCAGTGGCCACTGTGGTCACTGACGTGCTGTCATAGCAGCATGGGAAAAAGTGAAGCTGGAAACTGATATCACAGGCAGTGCTTCCTTTTCGCGCATTAGCAAAGCTTAATGATTTTAAATTTGGTCACATTTACGTCATCACATCAGTGTGTCCTTTGGACCCGGCATTGAAGAAAGTTCTCGCAGTCCGCTGACAGCGCTGCAATTGGAGCTCCTGAGAAGGTCAACTCAAAATACGCATGCATTTTTTTCTTAATGTGTTGTATATTCCAGCTCCACTTCATTTTTCAAGTTGTTTCATTTGTTGATAGATTGCAGCACAAAGGTGCCAAATGAAAGCACAAAGTGCAAACATGCGTGTGGTAAATCACGGCAGTGCTTCGTATCGGCAGCTGTTTCAGACCGTACTATTTAAACCAAGTACACGTTTAGAACAGCAAATTGCTGTGGTTAGTGAAACTAGAAGTTGGGCTAACTAAGCTACTTCGTAAAGGCAGACTTGTTGACATGATGATGTTGTTATTTGGCTTTTATAAAAGTTTTTTGCAGGTAGAATGAGTCTTCAAATGACCCATACGTCTTGCCTTTGTATGTATATTTGAATCTGAGGAGAAAACAAGCTATTATTTTTTCCTTCGTTTCCATTGGTGCTCCAATGAGCCCGAATTCTTACTTGTTATGCAATGTCCAGTCGCAGTATGCAATGCACGTGTTTTTTAACAACTTTCTTCCTAAATAAAAAGATGTGTGTGTTCGCAATACAATGGTTCGCAGTTTCTCGAGCACATGCGCACGTTTAGGTTATATGTTACCGTCTATCGAGTTTCATTTCAAGAAATTGCCGCAATTTCAGTAGTTTAAGGCATGCACACGTTTTTCTATGCTTTCAGGTGCTAATTTGAGTGCTTCTGGTCAGAAACGCACTTCGTCACAAAAAATTGTGCGTGTACTAATTTAGTCCAATTTTAGCAATTTCAGTGCGTACTACAACTTTCTGAGCGTCAAAAAGTGTAATGAAAACAGCTTTTCGAAAACACCCTGAAAAGGAGATCCCATAATCCCCCTGTCAAGTCCACAGTGTGTCATTCGGGATCTGCTAGGGATGGCCTTGGGTCAGGAAAATGAGGGCAAAATGACCTGCAAGAGATTCCCGCCAGAGTTCTTTCGGAAATGCAGCGGATATCTTAAATTCTTTGGGGGGTGTGCTAAGGACACCCATAGTATGTTACTTCTGTCACTGGCAAATTGTGCTAGAACTTACGTGATGTATGAAATACCGGCGTACACTATCGGGGTCTGCATGATACTTTCTATAACTCTTCAATTTCCCCGAAATGGGCCCTGTCACGACGGCGTCGAAGCATATATTTAGTAGCCCTAAGAAGAATATGACACGCTCGTCATCGGCGACTCGCAGTCCAAATACCGCTGCCAGGATTTTGACCCGTGTTCAAGGGGGATCCCCGGTTTCATCTTTTAGGTGGGTGCGCACATCACGGATGGGTGGTTTTTACTTCACAGTGTGCCAGAAACGGCATACTCCTTCGTTCTACACATCGGGACCAACGACATTGCTTCACCAACTGGTGCTGCAGCATTCCAAAGATACCGATTCCTGTTTGAGTACGTTAGGAAAGTCTGAAATTTTGAGGATTTACGCCACACTCGTTCCCCCACCCTACACTAACCATCGTAATGGCAACCGAAACATTGCCTTTATTTATCGGTGCAACGTGGAAGCCACGTACTTTAACCGACTTGTGTGCGATAACTGCAGGTGCTCAAATATGTGTTTTTCGTCGAGCATGGTCTTCAATGACTGCTCCTCGCCGGTGCGTTTGCGGGTGACGGCCTTCACATAATCTTCGAAGGTGTTCCCATCATTCCCAGCCACTCGCACGAACTTCGCGCTGTCTGAAGGAAAAGGGGTAGCCACAATAGCCACATTATAAGACGTAACTAGGAACAAGGATTCCATACCTGGTCATAAACAGAGACCACCAGAGTGTGTTGCTCGATGTGCAGTTGGTTGGGATGAGGGTTGTGTTGTCGAAAGCTGATCGGCCCTAAGCGGAACGTACATATTCCCTCGTGTTCTCAAGCAGAGAAACTTTTTCAGGAAAGTAGAAGTGAAGATAAAGTACGGCGTTGTCGAAGCAGACGATATCGTCGGCAACGAGCGCCATATTTGAGGATAGACGGCGACCAAGTGAGCCAGCGCTGACAGCGTTATGTCGCGCGGCAGATCACCGAACAGTGGGCCGCAATGCTCTACTTTATCAACGAGCACCCTCAGATGCGAAGCGCGGCTTCTGACATGCGGCCTGAGGTTCGGCGCAAGCTGTGGAAGGCGCTCTCGCGCCAACTCAACCACATGTGCCGCAGCAGCAGGCCGCCGCAGGACTGGCGGCGGCGCGCGAGCCCGAGGCGCGCAGTCGGCAGCGCGATACAGGTAAGCATCCGTTTCACTCGGGTGGTCTTGACGCTTTGCACATGCTTATTACAGGCGAACATGCGGAGGGCCGTACGATTGGAGGGCGCCCGTTTCGGAGGACGACGGCCGCATTATTGCAATTGTGGGCGTCAACTATGTGTGGGCTGCGCCGGCCCTTCTTTTCGGATGCCCCCGGCGTCCAGGAGCATTGCTGCTGCTGATCCCTATTGAAGAGATAATTTGCAGTAATGCACCAAGGAGCCCAAAAAATAGTCATCGTATGCATAACGCCTCCGATGCTCAAAAGTATGTTCCTGAAGTGCCGTGATCTTAAAATGATGCTAATGTTTTGCTGGCTGGCACAGTATTAGTCGCATCCTTTGTTCTTGTTGGAAGTAATCAATGGTGAGATGTTGATGCAAATTATGACACAGCTTGACAACTTTGTAGTATGAAAAGGCTGAACCATAACATGGTTGTTCAACAGCTACAAAAAACAAGGATTTGTCAAACACTTGGAAAATCATTACAGATGATGAAATAGGCTCGCACCACATTTTGAAATACCACATATTACTGGTTCTCGTAAACTTTTATTGCTCACAAAATCAACCAGGTCTGAAAGAGGCGACAGCGATTCGGTGCTGTGTCCGTGTCGCCCTTTTCTGAACTATTTCCTTTTGTGCGATGTAAAAGTTTACATCCATATATGTACAGTCCTTTCGTACGAGACATGTGAGCCTTGTGTCATTCCTACAGCACTGAACGGGCTAGAAGCTTGGCAATGTCCTTTGTGCACGCCATCCACTAATGATATGCACAAAATTGCATTGCACGGACATTTTATCCAGTCACGCAACACACACATACATTTGTTGTCATTTGCCCTGTCTTCTCACAGTGCGGATCGCCACCTGGAAAGACCGCGCTGCACGAAGAGTCACCGGAAGCTCTGTAGGGCCCCCCACGCCATCTCGTAAACCAGAACTATATTGGGGCAGCGCAACCACGTTTGTGATGTACGGAAATAAACAACACTGTCATAAGCATGTATAAAATTTAGCGCTCGTGGCAGCACAAAACCGAGCAAATGACTGATGGCCAAAATATGTAACATTTGTAGGCAGCGCTAAATTATACAAAAGAGAAAACATTCACAGCATTCGTTCTTGTGTCCTCTCCTGTCTGTGTA
The DNA here is from genome assembly GCF_013339695.2 of Rhipicephalus sanguineus. Taxonomy (NCBI): domain Eukaryota; kingdom Metazoa; phylum Arthropoda; class Arachnida; order Ixodida; family Ixodidae; genus Rhipicephalus; species Rhipicephalus sanguineus. The sequence goes on from NC_051186.1 coordinate 10,909,628, forward strand.
ACTGTACCACTGTTTAAAATTGATGCACATTCAAAGCAGTGCTCAACTTCTCGGCATATTATTTTTTTAGTATTGCACTGCAGTAGCAATGATGATAAATGAATAGAAACAATGCACGTGCACCATCTGTCCCTAATGGAATAAGCAGTGTTGCATTACGATTTCTGCGGCGTTTTATTTGCTTTAGTTGCAGTATTTTTGTGATCGCGTTTCGCCGGGCGTAGAGTGAGATGTGTCTTTCGACGGAAAGAGGGTATATTGCCAACGGATTGGTGAGCGGTTATAGCAAGCGCGCCCAAGCCTGAAGCCCAAGTTTCATACGGGCCCAGCAATGTTTGAAATTTCTGGTCAGTCAAGAAAGATGTCGGCGAACAAGCCTAAGCAAGCGCGCCAGCCAAATTTTGGGCAGACAGAGTTCGCTGCCCTCGTAGATGGCTACGATGATTACCGTCGCGCCATCGAGAGCCGAGGAGAGGGTCTCCGAGAGTCCCAGGCTAAACAGAGGGCCTGAGAACATATCACAGTGAATTTATTCGCTGTGTCGGGAACTGTGCGAACGCCCGCCGAAGTGAGGAAAAAATGGTGCGACGTCAAGAATGCCGCGAAGGCACGAGGTGAGAGCCTTTTCCGTAATTATCGCACAATAGAGTGCTCTGAAGAGCACGCGCTGTGACATAGACTGTCTGATAGTGTCGTAGATCTGTCGGTTTATTTCAGCGTAAGCGTGGCAAATACCTGCGCAAATATTCATTGCCGAACGACTGATATAAATCCTGACAATATGATGGCTCCTTTGCATATCAACTGTGGCAGCCCGACAGGTATGACGTTGTCTAACTGAGTACGCGGTCGCTGGTTTGATTCATAGTGCACGGCAACCGCTAGCATGCACGTGAGCGATATATCCATTTGCAGCGTTTCGCGCCAAAACAACAAGATTGTATATCACGCCGTAGTGGCGATGAGCGGATGAATTTTGATCACCAGTGGTTCTTTAACGTGCGCCTAAACCTAAGTACCGCGGTGTTCTTTCATTGCGTCGCTATCACAATGGGGCTGCCGTGGGCAGGAATGGAGCCCGCGCCCTTGCGCTTAAACAATCCTGATAAGCTACCTCAGCGGGGTATGCGAAGTGGAAGGAAAGAAATGAGTTCGTGTGCCATGCTTTGGTTTTTCTTCGAGGCATCGCTGGCGGTCAAACTTGCATTAACGCAGCATAATTGTACTTAGTTTACTAAAACGTACATAACTTGGTGCGTATCCAGGCTGAGTTGGACCCGCGAGATTATAATCTTACATGTATGCGACAGAAAACTGCTGCAGATACGCGAACGACAGTTATTATCAGCTCTGCAACAACTGCTGCACTTCGCCGCTGCAGCAGAGGACGTGGCTCCTCTAGACGACTTTGAGGTCCGGGTCGCTAATACGATGGAGCCGGAAGCGGTATTTGGAATTTCTGGCGGTTTCGACATTAGTCCTTCGAGTCAAGGTATCAATGCGAACACAACGTATGACTGTATATAACTACAGCTAGGTTGTGCGCTTGCACGTCGGTGTAGGGAAGGCGGAGATGCACCTACATCGTTATTGCGAAAAGTTGAAATTATAATGCTTAATTTCCACTAACAGCATTCTACGCAGCAGCTAGTGCCGAAAAGAAGCGTAATAATTCAAGGCTGTTCGATATACCCAAACTTTCAGGCAGTGGCAACAATAAGCTGGGTACCATAGTACGAGAAAAATTAAGAAGATTAGACAAGCAATGGAGCAGTAGATGAACTGCATACAAAAAGAGTGAAAGGAAAGGCGAAAGACTGAAACAATGTGCAAGAGCGTGCATATAGAGAAAACAGAACCAATCATAGGCCTATCCAGGATTTTGCCTTGGGGGCTGGAAACCCACACGCAAGCATTCGTGTTGCTTGGGTGTGGTGCAAGTGCCGGTGTGGCTTGAGGGTTGCAAGTGCATTTTGCAACCCCTTGCAGAAGGCCAGGGAACCTATATACGACATCATCGAGCTAGCAATAAATCTGCTCCGATGAAAAAAAAACCTGAAAAAAAAGAGAAGCGAGCAAATTCATGACAACGCAGATGATCACTGCCAATAATACAACAATTGTTAAATGATACCTCTATCTATCATGGACATTTGGTTTTTGATGATCTCATGAGGAAAACATAACCACAAACCAATCAAATCTTAAACCAAACAATAAGAAATCATTCGCGACATTTTTTATTGCAAGATGTTCGTAAAATGAGTTGCCGTTTAAATAGGGACAGCCTTGTTTTAAGGGCAAAAATGAAACATTTGGCCGACGGTACTTCATTTTTTCCCTTTCGACTAAACGGAACGAAAAAAATTTCCAAAAAGTCAAAGTAACTTGATAACCTCAGCGACAAAGACATACACCACTTTTTACTGCAAATTTTTACGCCTTTATCACATGTTCGCATTCTCGGCAACTGGCTTAGCTGTGGCGGTTTTTTTTTTTATTCACAACTGAAATCCACCCATTTTGGACTTCTATAAACGTGCCAGCAACTTACGCTACAATTGATGCCGAGATTTGTTGACTAACTAAAGCGGCAGTTTTTAATAATTTAGATTACTGTTGTTCAGGGTTGGAATAATGTTTTCGGCCGTTACATTTAGTCGGCGGCTCCGCGCAAATTGAACTTTTGTAAACTGCAGACCTCCTTCACATATTGTGTAGTTCCAGCAATAAAGTGTCTGCCCCTTTCGGTTGGGCGTCATCACGCCCGTAATCATGGACATGACAGTTTTACAATGGCTGCTCGGACACTCTGGTATCAGTGGTACGCCCTCGCCGATGACCCCTTTCATAACGCATGAAGGATTACTTCGATTTCAGAGAGTTTGTTTCAGTCTGGCTTCCGCATAAGCAGTATTCCAAAGAATAATGCCTCACCTTTGGCGAGGGTGTAAGAATGTGGTTTGTTACATGACATGCTTGTGTGGGGAAGTTCGAAATCAGAGCACGACAAACTTAAGATCTTAGCCTGCATAACGGCATCACGCTGCACCATTTATGTGTCTTTCCAGTGTGGGAAATAACGTTCCTAGGGCATGCAATTACGACTTGGTGCATGTCACCTATGGAGAGTAAGGGTCGGCTAATTCTAAATGCCCCTCCTCCTACCAATCCGAAAAGCATCGTCTTTTCTTGGCCTTACGGGATATCATGCCGAATACCTTCACCATTACGCGAATCTTCTTGAACAGTTCAGTAGCAGGCTCAGACAAGGAGAATTTTCCTGGTCGGAGAAAGCACAAAACAACGCAGTTGTGATCGACCAAAAGCTCACCTTGCGGCCGCTCTTCTGATAAAAATACTCAGTCCTTCATTGCCTGTAATTGCGACAACCAATGCCTCTGATGTTGGTTTAGGTGCAGTGCTACAACACCGTGCGCAGCTACAGACCACAGCGTTTGCATTCAGAACATTGACTGCTGCAGAAAGTGCTATGTTCGGGAGGAAGAACCACTGCCCTGTTTATTCACATACAATGGCATATGTATTTATGGGGAAGGCGTTTTACGCTGAGGATAGATCATCAAGCAGTGGTTGCTTTGCTTGTAGCTGGGGGCTCAGGCAGGCGCTCCCTCCGAATTTCCACATGGTCGGCTAGGCTATTGTACAATATTTTGGAGAAGGGAAACTGTACCTTTCACTGTAGAACGGAAATAAGGGTAGCGGCGGCATTACCGCGAACTGCATTAGCGCGAACAGATGTGGCTTCCTATATGGAGTATCCGTGGAGCTTCCTATATGGAGTATCCGGAATACATTTCCTCCGCTGGCCAGGCAACACGCTGGAGGATACAATCGCAGAAGAGATGCTGCGTAGAGTACGGACGTTCGTGCTTATGGTGAGAGGCAGCTTCACTCCGCCTGCCATACGAATTAGCTCGCTTCGACCACCAGCCATCGACAGAGGAGGTGATATCATGTGCGTTATCCAAGGCTCCGCAAAACCTAGTCCTGGATGTAGTGCCGTACGGCGAGCTTCTGGACAGAGTGCGACCCACGACACCCGAGAAAATAAGGCTCCCGTAAAGAGGGAGTTCGGCAAGGTACGTCTTGTCGTGCCTCCCCCTTTGGAATTGCCGCCCCCCTAATAGAGAAATCTGCGCACGCCTACGCCAGCGATGACGAATCCCTTTTCGCTTCACACGGCAAACGTACCAAATAACGTGAATATATCTGGTACGTAGCCAGGATTTATCAGGGGGGGGGGATAGGCGTAAATAATTGTTCGAAATTCTTTCGTATGTGTGCTTTTGCCTCTGGGCTGTCGCGTTAATGGCCCACTGGATCAATTTCGGAGGGAGGGGGCCTCGCCCCCCGACCCCTTTGCCTACGTGCCTGAAATCGATTAAAGAACCGCGCATGGCCTCAAGCCATTAATTGGACATATGACGGCGCTTCGCGAAGCCTTCATACGTAAGGCGTTGATTTTCTCTCATTATAGCGCGTGAATCCACTTCTCCGTTTGGTGAGCACAGACGGAGGGCTGTCAGAGGAGAAGCATTACCTTTGATAAGTGGAATGCACAGCATAGGCCCGAATCTAAAAGTATAGCAGCAAATGCTAGCTGTTGTAGCCCATTAAGTTCTTCATCGGCGTTGCCTTACGGAAGCTCTAAATCGACTCAGTAGCTCGCGGCTCAGGACAGCTTGATAGGAATATCGAAGCGATTAAAAGCATACATTTCGGACTCCGAGAACATTCGAATTTAGCGAATTAGATTGAGCAGACGTCTGAGAGAGCCACAGCGGTGCCGACAGGATGTTAATAAATGATATCGATCGCTAGGAAGCCACCAAGTACGGCCAAATATACAGTGTCTAACTAAATATTGCTGGAAGCGTGCGCACCACATTGCGCACCACATTCCGGGACAATAGCAACTCCTACACTAGGCGCTAGAGCAGTCGACTTCGAACAGTCAAGGCACATGCCACACTGTGAATCTCCACCGTTATGTTTAAAGGAGAGGAAAAGGGAGAGGGATGCACCCCCTTCCTCCACGCTCACGGTCGACGCCAATATTTCTAGAAACGTTGATCGACGCCAGCGTGCGCCAAGGCGCACATGCACTGGCAGCGCTTCGATGGGGCCCAGATGCTGGTCCTCAGCCGGGCACAGCGGATTGGGAGTGTTCCCTTCAGAAATGACCCGTGTATTAGATATGGGAAATGCATTCCGAGGAGCGGCTTTAGGTGACGCTTTATTCCACCCACATGTAGTTACGTAACAGGTACGCTTACTGGAGAATGTTGGGTAAGTGTAAGCGGCACTGATGTTGAAAACGTCACCCCACATGAGTGATGCGCACTGTATCGAACGGTGCATCACTACTTGCTCGGGCAAGATTCGGTTTTAATGTCATGATCATCCTCATGGCTTCACAAACAAATCATGTTGAGATAAGGTATAAGCCGGCCTGCATCACGAACAGCAAACCTCTTTCACGCATGTTTCGCTTGCCCGGTGGAGACAAGATGCCACACATTAGATGTACTGATGGTATCAAGACTACAAGCATGTACGGCACGACTCACTATCGCAGTGTTATGGAGAAAAGACACCGTCTTCGCTCGAATTGCATTCGCTGCAACTATCGCCAGGCAGACGCATGATGATACGGATCGCATATCTCGGTGTCCTGTTGGGGCACCTATAAGACCGAGGACCACAAACGCCGCCGCAATATTGCGAATCAGATAATTACAGGTGCCGTAAAAAGTCGTCGCAGTCTTCGCAACACAAAACGCTAAGGTGTCCTCAGTGGCGTGCGTGCTATCTTGAAATACACGGAAAATGGCTACACGTGACTGAAGCTTCCAAGAGCGAGGAGCAGGTAGCGACCATACCACTTTCAACCGCCGGCAAATCTGTCGAAAACGCGCTGAAGCGGCCACCAAACGACGCAAGATCGCCGGCGAATTAATCGCTGACACAAACTATCGAGAAGACCAAGCAGAAACAAGCGTCCACGCCACGGATAAACGTCGGCGAATATATCGCAAGCGCACTGAGCGCGTCCAAACTGTGCGAGCAGCTACCGGCCAAGCGGCGTTCTACCATTGAGAACCTTTTGATAACGCACCGGCACCACCGTCGCCTGCGACGAACGAGCACCGTCTGCCGAGCCAATGCCACCGCGCGGGCCTATAACGCGGTTCCGTACCCTCTACATCTTTTTTTTCTACGCGCTCAGGCAACGAGCGCCGCCTATGGCGCACGCCTGCAACGGAGGTCACGTGCTGCTGCCTCCGAGATTGCCGTCACGCCGGCTACCGTCTCGGAGGTGCCAGGCGCGGCGGAACTGTTGCGGAGACGACGTCCTCTGCTGCGGTAAGCGCGTTGCGCGCAGCGGAGCAGACGACTGGCTCTGCGACGCGTTTTTTTTGTTTGTTTGAACGTTGGAATGAAGAAACAAAACATCGATTTGTGGGAAGAAAAGCTGGGAAACACGTTATTAAGCTTTTTCAGTAACTATTCATTGCGTCTTGCCGATAATGCAATAAACTGAAACAGACGTGTCACTTTGCATCATTTTCAGTTGGCAGACGTACTTCATCACAGCAATTAGAGTCTTCAAGACCGGTGCCTCACGCTAGCGGTACTTGCGATCCTAAATGCGAACCATCCACGGCTGTGTCCAGAATTTACTACAGTGATCATGCCTCATTGCTGCGTGCCTAAATGTAAGTCGAGCACTAAGCACCGCCTACCCGGCGTATCCTTTCATGAAATTCGAGTGGACATGGCAAAAAGTGCTTATTGCAAGGGCAAGTGGGTGCCGACGCTGACCTCATCCTCCTCGGTTCTGTGTAGCTTGCACTTCCAACAATGCGACTTCAAAAGAAGCTGTCAGATACGACGGCGACTGAGGACCAGAGCGGTACCCAGCATGTTTGGAGTTTCGCAAAGCAGGAAGCCGAGAGCGCCAGAGCAGTAAAGCCCAAGCGAGATTCATCACCCACAGGCTGCCTGTCTAAAAGCGAAGAGCATTGCTCGATGAAAACGTCAGTGAGAACCCTAGTGGAACCGGCACAGGTGTTCCTGACATAGCTGTCCCAGGCTGCAGCGTGGAATTGGCCGTGAGGAAACAACAAATCTCCGCTGTGGCCAATTTTTCGTTTGGCGGGAACCCACCTCCTAGTGAGAGCCCCGGATGCACAACTCCATATGGTTCTTTGATGTCAATTGGCTTGCAAGTTTCAGAAAGCTATGGCGCGTATTTTTCACAAACTGTTCCAGAGGAGAACGTTAATGTGCATGAGTACGAAGATATCAGAGTACTGCACTGACAGATGCGGTGAAGTCTGCGCATAAACATAAGAAAAAGCAGGTGACAGGTTTTTCGCTCGTATAAGACGTCGACAACGAAATTGAACGCGTACACGTCAACAATGCTTGTAGAAAGAAAACGGTGGCGACGAAAGGAACGTGCGTTGCGAGCAGAAAATGAAAAACTCCGCAGAACAGTGTACTCCTACAAGAAGGAGCTCCGAAAGTTGAAAGAGGAATGCTACGTCCCGGCATTTTTAGAAGTTGTTATGACGCCAAGGAGGGCGTGGCAAAGGCGGCGCTACTTCTGGATCAAGTGGTGATGTGATCGGGGGTCTGCCCAGAGGACCAGAGCCAGCCAGAGTCCCGGGGAGATGTCGAGAGAGGAGCCCGGAGCTGTTAACAGTTGACGTTTATTACATTATTTACAGGTAGCGTGTTGCTACATGATGGGGTTAGCATCATGGAAGCTCTCATAGCTTGTAAGAGCTTGAGAGGACTTGAGAGAGCTCGTCGGGAGCGCTTCGGCGCTCGCATTTTATGTCCTGGTCTTCCCAGGATTCCCTGTAGGAAAAAACAATGGAGGCCAGGACAGTCCAATGAAAATTTCCATCTTCACCCCCGCCCCCAAAAGGGGAAGGTGAAACGCCGCCTCCTTCCCAACCCACGAAAGGAGAAAGAGGCACGTCCAGTCCGTCCCATGGCGAGGCAAAAACACTGCCCATCGCGCACTACACGGCACAGCACGAAGACGATGAGTCTTACATGGAAGTCAATTTCGTAGTCTGTTGCAATGATGCGTATGCGGCGCCAGGCCGACCACGAATTGTGGAAACAGCGGCAACAAGACGCCACGGAGAACGTGGGAAATGCATCCGCAGACGGTTCCCAGTCGCTGGGCCCTTTGTCCAGGACACCTTGACGACAAAGCAAGCCGCCTCGACGGCCAACAACTCTTCCTGATCTGTCAGACGGTCAGGCGTGCCCAAAGGGTTTTACGAGAGGCGCAGACACCTGAGAATTTTAGGCGAACGACTTTCGTGTTGTCGCCGCTCTTGGGGCATCTCTGGAACCGCTGACCCGGAAAAAATCAGGGTAGTCCTAGCCGCAACGTCTCATGCGTCAAAGCGGCGCCAAGCCAGGCAGGCCGATCATAAGAGTGGAAACATTACAGGAGAAAAAAAAGCCACGCTGGTCCCAGGTCACAATCAGGTATGGCATCGTGATGAGGGACCTATCGACTAAAGCGTATGAATACTTGAGATGTGAAGAGCTCCTCAAGCTGCCTTGCAGAACAACGCTGCAAAAATATTTTGGAAGTACATCCGGTGAAGTCGGCTTCAGCCGGTTGGTGCGCTCACGCCTGGAAGCGGAGCTTGAGACTCTCGACACGCCACAACCTAAAGTGTGTAGCCTGGTTGTCGACTGGATATGAATTAAGCAGAAGCTTGTCTACAAGCAAACGGACGCATTTGTTGGCGACGTTGACCTAGGCCCTAACCTTGAGCACCTCGCTCCTGCATCGAATGGTGAAAATTTTGCGAATGCACTCCTATGTTTTCTGCTTAGTGGCTTGTACTCCAGGTATAAATTACCTGTCGGCTTCTTTACGAAAGGTTGCACCGGGGAACAGCTCGCCGGGGTAATTTGCCAAGTTGTCGCTAAGACAGCCAACTTTGGTTTTGATATCGCCCGAGTGGTAACCTACAACCACAAAATCAATGTAAACGCAATGGAAATCCTGGGTGGAGGAGAAGCAAAAATACGGGCGCCATATCCAGCAGATCCTTGAAAATGTATCTTTTTCGCATTCGATCAGAGCCATGTGATAAAAACATCCGGTCTCAATTTCTGGCCAAGGAATTTGGAGAAAACAAGGAAATTTCCTCGAAGTACATAAAAATGCTATACAAAATGCAAAGGCACTCAACAGTGCGGCCAATCAGATTTCTCAAAAAGAAACACGTTTTCCCTTTAAATATTGAGAAGATCAATGTGATGACGGCCGTGCAGCTGTTTTCTTCATTTTTCTACAATAATCGCCGCGCCCAAGTACCTGAGAGATTAGGCAGGTCATAGCTGCGACATCGAGTTTGCATCTCTGGGGCCCACTGTGGAGTTTATGGAAGTCATTCACGAATAGTATACGTGCATGGACTTGAGTCATCTTCAGCAGCACATCCATTGCAATGATGATGCCCACCAGTTTTCTGACACTGATGTACCCAAGGCTGGAATGTATTGAGGGCGAGTTTCTTTTCTACATTGAGCAGTTGAAAACTAAAAGCCGAGCGGAAAACTGTCTCAGTAAGGAAACGCACCATGTGCTATTTCTTACAACGATGTCAAACGTGGAATGCATTCGGTTCCTTCTCTCTAAGAAATTTCAATTTGTGCTCACGCGCAAATTCTCAAGTGACCCTCTCGAGTCCATGTTTATATTCCCGAGGCGTAGCGTAGAACGCAACGATGCTCTAGACGTGAAAAGCGCAGTTTGTGGAATAGAAAAGATGCTCAAGACCGGGATCACCGCTTCCTCCGCCTAAACAACGTGAGAAGCTCGACACCGTTTTCATCGTCCCAGCTTCTCCCAGCTCATCAGACTGCCCCCCAAGACCACAAGCACTGCTGAAAGCGTTTTGAACGCTGCGGTATAAAGGTTAAAGGGACAACGCCCTTCGACGGGCCATGCGTGTCAAATCCAGATGTTGCCAGCGTGGCGATGGTCGGAGGATTTATTGTGACAGCGGCAAGCGAAAATATCTTCTGTGCCGAATGCATTGCATTGCTGCAAGGAGCCAGAGCAAACACTCCCCTGCTTGGCCTTATCGCCCACCAAGATCGCGGCGGGCTCTGTATCCGAGCCAAGAGCTCATCGAACTTCTGACATGCTTCAGGAGGTTTGTCGACAGTGTGCTGCCGCACAGGAAATGCTTCAACCACTCAAGGTATGCGTGGAAAGAAGCGCCGAACCACTCATGGAACTACCACTTCTGAAATGCGGCAGCACGGACACCAATCACCGCAGGAGGCGTTTGCAACCGATAGCTGCGAAGTTCATGAAGCCCCTTTTCAGCAACTATGCACTTGGCACAACTGACAGACATGCCACTGTCAAGCTGCTGGAGCGTAAACCTATTTCGCGAAAAGTTCTTAAAATGTAGACTAAAATGTCTCTGCGTTCCGCCGCTGAAGCGATCATTATCGGACAGCACATTTTAGCACTTTCATTACTGACAGCCGCGCCTTGTCATATACGATGCAAAGACTGCTCAATGCTCAGCTCACGCAGATCAATGTATGAATGCTTGGCCGTTCTTATTACTCCAGCATCTTCTTCAACGCGCTCGGATCAAAAGCATCGCCTGAATTGTTTGTTCGGGTTGTTCGCACCCCTTTCTTGTGTGTACATATCTGTTCGTGATTCTGTAAAAATTAACAGTTGTTAGTTGGCGCTTGTGTTGTCCCGTATTGTTCTTTCCTCGCCCACTGTTATCCTTGTAGCGCGCAGAGTTTACACCTGCGTCCCTCATTCATCCTTCGCCACAGTTCATGTACACTAAGAACAATGTCCTCTATGGCATTTTAAAACATCTTCATGAGTCGCTTTTGCCTTAATTAAGCCTGCTGTCGTCTGTCAATGTGAGCTTCATTCATTTTATTCAAGTTTCGCTCCAAAACATTCTTCCTGTGGTAATTGTGGTACATTTTGATGTGTGCGTGATGTGTTCATGACCTATCATTTTTTGGTAATAAGTATCTGCTTCTTCTCCGGAATTTTAAAACTGGATTCTTGAAAACTTGCCTGAATTTTTGGAAATTGTTCAGCACGTGTTGCGGGGTAAAGCACTCTTAGAGAAGTTGCACAAAATGTTCTTTCGCCTCATAAGTGCAGAACTGACTTATTTTCTAGAGTAAGTAAACATTTATTTCACTGTTACGCTAAACCTGATTATTTCCTGCATGCACGTTCTGACAGACACGTAAACATTGCTTTTTAGGAATCGTGGAAAATGTGATAGTGTATGCGTAACGAAGGGCAAGTGCAAATGCTAACTGTCATTAGCGAATGTACCTGATAACTTACATCAAAGTGAGGTATAACAGAATGTCAGATTAGGCCTTTCTTGAGATGCAAAATAAGGACGCAGCTATCATCAGAGATTTTCAGCTTCTTTTGCAATATTGTCAATGGAGGAGCTATTCAAGTAAGTCTTTCCTTTTTTTGTGAACTCGATCTAATCACGAGTGGCAATAAGGCATATGGTCGCTGTCACTACAAAGCGCTTAGAGATGCTTTACCGAAGAAATACCCACCACTTCTGTGGATGGGCCATAGCCTGGTAGCCGCCAATATAACAGAGTCGGTCATGTATACGTAATTGGAATTATTTCCAAGCATCTGATACAATTTTACCAACTGCAGCTAAGGCTACAATGCAGGGACTTGTTAGGCCTATAAATATTTTTTGAATATTTTTCCTATGTTCTGATTATGTGTTGCGTGAATGCATTGACCGGACCCATGGAAGTTCTCTTACATGTAGCATGCGAGATGGTCAGCAAACGTTTTGCCTTGCTTCCACAATTATACAGCGTGCACCCAAGCTCACAGAGTGGCGCAGTCAGGGTCAGTTGTGTTGTATCCAAGATCTGTCAAATACTCAAATGATGCGCCGTGTCCACAGAATGAGAATCATTTCTAATACCTCAATACGTGTCATGATGTTCTTCAGTGGATGATGCTTGCATTTGATTAAATATTTGTAACAAACGTTGCATTCCCATGTTGCTGCATTTCTCAGCCCTTGGATGACTGTATTAAAATATGGTAATACAACCATTTACTTGTTTCCATTTATTTTGTTTTGTCTGTAAAAGTAATAATGCTAAAGTTTGCGACATCTGTAGTGCGTGGCCGAACGACGGAAAATGCATTGCTGCGCAACTGAGCAGCTACATGGACAAGAGGCAGGTGTCTACGGAACCAACATCTTGAAAAGAGGATTTGTTGCAACCAGGGTAGCAACTGGGGTTGCTGCGGCGTTCCGTAGCTGAAATGTGCTCCATGCATATGGGGGCGAAGAAGGGGTTCATGGACAACCGTGAAAGATAAAAACTAAAACTAACACGTTATGGTTAACTACGACAGGTGGTAGCTTAGAGTGGGACCTGCTTAAGCAGGAATCTGGCGTTGCCTTCTTACAGCTTCAGATACTAAATATTAGTTGTCCCCAGTTTCGGAGGAGCTGTCAGCACCCCTCTTTTAATAGTCTGGGCTTGGTCTTGTTGGCACAGTTTCATTTATACAGCGTGAAAGGAACCACGAGATACGGACAGTGGATCGTCTCGTGTGATCATTCTATTCGCACTGTTTCAAGAAACCCGTGTTTCTTTTCTATATCGCAAAACTGCACCATCATTTTTGTACATATCGTACCTCACCGTACTCTGTACACTTTTTTCTCTCCTTAAATTCTAGAGTGCCAAGAAAAATGATGGCTGCTGTGATGAAGGCAACGGCCCCTGTAGGCATGTGTACTGCAGTTTCTTGCTGATCAACTCAGGACCATTTCAAGCCTCTACTTTATGTAAAGCTTGCTGCTATGTGACTTTATCACGGTGTAGTACTAGAGCAATGAACAAATAAAATGCTTCCAGTTGTATAAGCGTTTATTATGAAGTCGTTTTACAGAGTGACAAAAAGTTTAAAGCCACATCTGTAATGTATTGAGAAAGGTGAGCCATCACACTTGAAGGAGCACAGAAAACTCATGAAGTATGACACACGCATAGGAACAGAAAGGGTGCTGGCATAACAGCTGAACATTTCATGAAAATGGTGACTCCTCAGACCAACCGGCACGTGCATAAAGGCTGGTTCACACCAGCGACTAGCACCAGTCGCGCGACCATTTGCGACTAGCGACCAAAAGCGACCGATGTTCGCACCGGCAAAGGCTGCATGCGAGCGACCTGAAGTCGCAAACCCAGAGAGTCACGTCGGGATCTCGTTATCAGCGAGAACTTTGGAGACCGGCGTCGACCAGCTGCTCAGATGATCGCCACCTGCTGAGAGTGGAGGAGCCAGCTGAGCGCGCCGCATTTATTGTTTTCTTTGGGCGTCACCGCGCATCGTTCACGGCAGCGTCATGGACTACGATTCTAGTGACGAAGAGATTGTCACAGTGCTAATGTCCTCAGCCATGGTGTCAGCGCTGGTAGAGCAGAGGCCTCCAAATAAAAAGAGGCCGTGGTGGGTGCGACCGTCCCTTCGCTCGCGAGAGGTGGCTGGCCACGCAAGCGGCCTACTTCCCGACCAGCGCTCACACGACGAGGAGTATTTTCGAGAGTAAGTTTCTCGTTGTTTTGCGTCCCTGTACGCTTGTGCGAAATCAATTCTCTCGTTCTTGTGATGATGTTTAGCTTCCGGCGAATGCCGCCACGAACATTCAACACTTTGCTCGAGCTGCTGCGCCCCGCCATCTCAAAGCAGGACACGAATTACCGGCCTGCATTAAGTAGGAGATTGTGGTCTGGTATGCTGCGACTTGTGGATGCGCTTCGCTTGTAAGCAAGTTTGCTTGAGTGGATAATATGAAATGAGGTGTTACTGCATGTTTGACGTAGGTGACCTCGGTGGTGCAGTCGTTACGTTGGTCAGCTGTTGACCCAAAGGTCAAGGGCCAACAGCTGACCGCAGCGATCGCAACAGCTGACCGCAGCGATCTCGGCCGCAGCGATCGCATTTATGTGGAGAGGAAATGCTAGAGGGCCATGTTAGCGCGTTGTCAGCGCACTTGCATGTGCCCCAAAAGGCAAACAGAGCACGCAAGCTGTGGTCAAGCTACGCAAAAGTGAATGCCAGCGCGCTCCATTAGAGAAGTGGTTCTTTTTTTTATACGGAAATGATGGCACCACCTTCTGGCACAATTCCGCATAAAAACGATGAACCGCTCCTTCGATGAAGCGCGCTCACATTCACTTTTGGGGAACCTTGTCCGCTAAAGAAATCCAGGTGGTGGAAATTTTCGAAACCCTCCATTCTGGCTTTCCGCATAATCATTACGTGGTTTCCGCACGCATTGATCCGTTTAAGGTGGTTATGCCCAAAAGTCTGAGAGCCGCACTGTTGCAATCCTCTCACGACGAACCCATGGCCGGTCACCTGAGTGGCTCCAAAGTTTTCGCAAAACTGAGCAAATCTGTAACCTGGCCCGGCATGAAGCGTGACATTTATCGCTATTGCCGTTCCTGCCACGTCTGTGATACGGTGAAGTCTAGAGGTGGCAAGCCACCCGGTCTGATGAAACCGACTGTCAGAGAGCGTCCGTGGCAAGTGGCCACCTGCAATCTGATGGGACCTTTTGCCAGAAGCAAGCAGGGGTTCATTCACCTCATGGTAGTTGTGGATCACTTTTCGAAGTGGGTGAAATTATTCCCTCTTCGGAAGGTGACAGCGCGAGCGGTGTTCAAGAAGGTGCAGGAAGTGTTTTGCCGGTTCGGCTCTCCGAAAGGCTAATCACTGAAAACGCTTCGTATTTCACCTCTCGGGTGTTTTTTGTCACGTGCCGTTCCCTTGGAATTGATCACTGCACCACTTCGCCCTACCATCCCCAGTCCAATTTGGCGGAGCGCGTCAATCGTACGCTCAAACCAATGTTGGCGACATTTGCCGAAAGTCAAAGGGACTGGCCAGACTACTTGAGCGAACTCGCGTTCGCAATCCGAACATCCGAGAGTCGCTAGACTGGTTTCTCGCCCGCCTTCTTAAACTTTGGAAGGGAGTTGGCCAATTCGGTGACCAGTGTCATTCAATGCCAGCTCGGGGACGAGGAGACACAGCCAGACTGTGCTGCTTACGCATCAAAGCTTCGGGACCGGCTTTGCCGAGCTTTCTGTAAAGCAAGGCACAGTTTGGCGTCGGCCAGGGCTCAGCAGAAGGCCCAATATGACCGCAAGCATCGCGACCTAGCCTTTGAGGTGGGCGATCTTGTCCTGAAGCGCAACCACGCTCTTAGCGACGAGAGTAAGGGGTTCTCAGCCTCGCTCGCTCCTAAGTGGCTTGGTCCGTACCAAGTGGCGAAAGCTTGGACTCCACTCGCGTACTTGCTGAAAGATCTCCTTTCGGGAAACCTCAGCCGTGCCCATATCGCAGACCTGAAAGCCATTGCGTCACAGTCTGACGAGCTCGCGCCAGCGCCCAGTGGCACTTCGCGCATGCAACGGGGCACACCCGGTGCGGCGGACCGCATTCAGATTCCGCATCGGACGGCGGACTCTGTTTTCCGCAACCGAAGGCCCTCAGTTACTTTCTAATCTCACGCTGGCTTCTTCCAAGCCAATGCTCGGAAAGAAGTCGGCTTTGCCAGTTGCTGCTAGTGCTGTATTATTGAGTGTTCGTGTTAATTTTCTGCATTGTCTTGTGTGAAATGCCCGAAATGCTTCTCTTCTTCATGCACGTTTTTTTTTCCTCCCGCGTGAACGTTCGCTAGCGAGCGCGGTGTGGTGACAAAACCACTTGACCGCGTTACATTGGACTGTGGTCCTGCGCCGTGATTGGGGAAGACGCGCGATGCGCAGTGACGTGAGTGTGCGAGCTGTCATTGGAGCATCATCGCCGACAGCAGGGAGTGCTACGCAGCAAGACTGCGAGCCATGCGAACTCTAAGTGCTCTCAGTTTCAAATCGACGGCGCCTGCTCTCTGTCACCGCATTGGGGCTCCCGTCATGTCCACCGTCTCCAAAAAGCAACGGTCGCCTGCCCGCCAGCAGGAAACTAAGTCGGCGCGGAAGACAGAGCCACACCAGCAACCGGAGCCCACGATCCCGGCGCCGCCGCGGGCGAAGGTGCAAGAGCGAAGTGTGGCTGCATGGACGCACCAGGACCGCCAGGAAGCGCCAAGCTTCTTAGTGAGCGACCTGCTGTGGAAGGCGCAGCGGCGGGTGCGACGAGAAATGCCTCTCGAACGCGTGCCGTGGCCGTTTCGCGGTCGCACGGTCACGGAGGCCGATGTACGTTCCCAGGGCGCCGGGCTGCCGTACCCACCTGTGGTACAAGAGTGCACACTCTGTGGCGTGAATGTATACTGCCAGAGCCACTTCAAGGGGAGCCTGCACGTGGCCAAGACCAAAGCGGCGCGAGACGGCAGACGTCAACAGCCATCGATCTTGTCTGCACCACCTGCGCCACTTCCCGACCAGGACCTGGCTGCCTTGTGCCGCGAGAGAATCCTGGCAGGTTCAGACTTCGCGGCACTCGTTGGCCCAGTGCTTCCCGCGGCTACCGCAGCTGCACCGACCGCAGACGACGAAACCAGAGCGGACTTGCTGATTGACCTCGGCGAGAAGTTTATTTACCTCATGTGTGCCTTTTGTGTCCCTCCTCGTGTTTCCTTCTTCCCTTTTCCTTTTTTCCCTTTCCTATATTATGAACATAAAGCTCACGTTCTTTATGTATTTAAAAGTGTATGTTCGTTTTTGCAGCAGCAGCAGCAGCAGCAACTGGGTTGGGAGAGTCTAGTGTCACTTTAACTGCATTGGTGACCGCCGGCTGCCTTGCAGACCGGTAAAGGGAAAGTTTAGGAGAGGGGGAATTGTGTCGAGTCGCCATTGCGCGGGTTTTTCGCCTATTTCTGCCGTCCTCATGTCCGGTCATGACGCTCCCCTCCTCCGCCGTCCTACGGCGCTGCGCGAGCGGGGGTGACTTTAACCAACCCCTCACCCAGGCGCCGGATCTCGGCGGTGGCGCCACGTTCGAGTCTCGCGAGATGTTTCGCGCGGCGGAGGGGGTCAGACACTTTATGGACTTCGTGGGGTAAACACGTGTTTTCTTTCCCATCCATCGGCTCCTTTGTCTTTGGGCTCGCTCGGACGGATTTGGCTAACGGTGCCTTGCGCCAGCGGCGAGCGCTTCCCTTACGTTGTCCTTTCCGAACGCTAGGCCGAAGAGCGGTGCGGTGTGCTCGCGCGTGGTCATACTACGCCGAAACCGTACCTACCGAAGCCAACGCGAGCGAAGTTTGCCCTCGCTTGAGCGATCGGGCCCGCGGATCGTGAGAGTACACAGCGTAGTCGCGAGGAACCGTTTCCCTCTGCGGCGTGTCGCCGTGAGCCTTTGCCCGCGGAGACGTGCTAGCGGCACCCTTTGTGTTGTACTTCCGCCCGTGGCGTGGTTAAGCCTGTTTTGCATCTCCCGCCGCCTTTGGGAGCGGGTGTTATACTGCGTTTTGTGGTGTTGTCGCAGGCAATAAATTGTTGCGGATTTCGAGAGCAGTACTGTGTACGCGCCACGCTGCGCTCGGCGCCTTTGTTTGCGCCCGAACGTGCGTGTGCAGCGGCGCGCTAGTTCACGCGAGGTGACGGCAGACGCGGCTTTGTGGCTCGCTAAGTCCGAACCCACGCTAGTGGCCGTACTGTTGTGAGATACGTGCACACTACAAGTTATGGATGTTGTATGTCATCACTCCTATAAGGAGGATGAGCAGTTCTAAAAAATATATAAAGGAATGAGGACCTACAAAGGGTGCCGCGTAAGGGCGAGCTCAAGGACCTCGTTGCAAACACTAACACGGGTGGAGGCCGATACCGAGTAAACTGTATCACTGCAGCGCGCACTTACCCCCGACTACTGCCCACTGACAATGACAGAGCACGCGTGCGGATTAGCCCACCCAGCTTCGAACTGTTCAGCCAAAATTCCAGCATCAGCCAGCTTGTCACGATACCGACGACTCTCGCGATACTGTGCTGCCCATTAAATGTCTTAAGAACTCGACCCTGTTGTCGTTTTATGGATGAAAGCGGCCATACCTTTGTAGAGAAGCCTTGGGACATGGTAATGGTTTACCCTCTCCAGCGCTGCTTACCACCCTACTGCTTACTACTGCTTACCACCCGCAGACGAATGGCCTAACCGAACGCTTTAACCGCACGCTCGGCGACATGCTGTCAATGTACGTCGCCGCCGATCACACCAATTGGGATGCCATTCTGCCCTTCGTCACCTACGCCTATAACACCGCCCCTCAGAGCACTACTGGTTTTTCACCGTTCTTCTTACTGTACGGAAGGCACCCGTCGCACACCATCGACACGATACTTCCATACAAGCCGGATTCATCTGAGTGTGCGCCTATTTCTGACACAGCCAGGCTCGCTGAAGAGTGTCGCGAGCTTGCCAAGACATTTACGACGCAGGAACAAGAGCTGCAGAAGAGCATTCGCGATGGCACCACCACTTCTGAACCCACGTTCCTTCCTGGAGCGCTCGTATGGCTCTCGGTCCCTACCACTGCAAGTGGCCTTTCTTCAAAACTGCTGCCGAAATACGAAGGCCCATACCGGGTCGTCGAGCGCACATCCCCGGTCAACTACTTGATCGAACCCATCGAACCAGCTTCGGACATGCGCCGTCGAGGGCGCGACATTGTCAACGTGGAGCGCCTCAAGGCCTACTATGACCCACTCATAGTGACGAGCTGTTAGGTCGCCGGACGGCTCCCTTTTCGTACCCGGGGTAATTGTAGAGAAGCCTTGGGACATGGTAATGGGTTACCCTCTCCAGCGCTTTCTAGTGGGTCATCCTCTTTGGTTGCTTGAAGAAAGAACGCCGCTCGCGCAGGGAGTTCGTGCCTTGCCGTGACTGTCGCCATTACTCATTGTCGTTGAGTGCTGTCTATTAAACACCTTAACACCTTCAAGAACTTTGTTTAGCTGGATGCAAAGGTATAACTGGATTAAGCAAATTACGAGGAATAACCTATATACATAATAACGGAGTACTAGAGGCGACTAGAAGTCAAGAAATCGCTTACAGACGTTTTAGAGATCAGTGCTGCCTCCCCCAATGATGGAGTTCTGCTAAAGTTGGTGAAAAACAGTTCAAGGAAATTTCTACAGCGGACGATCGGAGGTTCTTGTTCATTGTTCCATTTACTCGTCCTCTGCTTGCGGCACAAATTGGGCAGTCCGCTAGGCGTGTTCTACTGGAGGCAAACGACAGGTAATGGGCCAGCGCCGAGATTTCCAGTAGACGCGCATCGTTTGTCGTGTGCTAGGGGACCCTATACAACAAAAGAAAGCATTTCTCGTGTTATCGGAAGTTCGAAGTAGCAATAAGCTTGACCACTGCGATGCATTACCCTTAGGTGTTCACGATAGCCGCAAGGTGGTTTCGCGGACGCTCAAAAAGAGAAAATTGGAGATGGCGCAGTTCTCCACAATGTCGTCCCGCCACAATGTCGGTTTTGGTCCCCACGCTTCGGCGCTTTAGAGGAAGCTCCTTCTGCCCGTTATGGGGGAGCATCCCGCTATGGTGACGCCGTCGTATTCGCTGGGGTCGTCATTGACGAAGGAGCATAGGGAGGACGTGTGGCAGCAACTGGTAGCGCTCCTTAACTTAATGCACAGAGACGAAGCAACGCGCGGACACTAAAATATGCGTCCTCACAGGCGGTGCCTTCGGCCTGACTGCAAAAAAGAAAAATAAAGTCGGGCGGCGAGTGCTCTAGCCGTAAGACCGGCGCGCAGTTTGGTTCTGGATGTCTGCGTCCCTGGTCCCTCTGTCTGCCTGCTACGTTGCGACCTGCCCAGCAACCTACTATCCCCAGACAACCTTCCGCCTTACGCTACCCCGCGCCCATCGGATGTCGCAGCCCTCAAGGTTCGTCTTTCCACGTTCTGGCCCAACAACCCACGGGTTTGCTTCGCCCAGGTGGACGCTATCTTTGATCTGCGCCACATCCCTGCAGAGATTGCTCGGCTTCGCCACTTCCTTTGCAACCTGCTTACTGATGTGGCTTTAGAGGTGGCGGACGTCATGGCTGCATCTTTGAACGATGCCTCGTGCCAGCGACTGAAGCAGAGCATTTTCGAAAAGCATGTCATTCATGAAGAAATACTGCCTTGGCTTCACCTGAGACGCGTGTGCACGTTCGTCGAAGCCTTCCTCTGCGACCGAACTTTCTCCATCCGCCTTACATGGGTTACGATCGCAAGCTGGGCATGCAGGAGATCTGTTCACGTCAAACCGTGGTATTCCAGTAGGCTCCGTCCTTGCGCCCTGAGCTGACCTTTACTACCTGATGTTAACAGACGATGTTATTGTACGGAAAGTACACCCAGATCTCGCCCGCCAATCGCAGGGAGTTCAAACGGCTTTAGATGTAAGTAGTGCCTGGTGTGGCAATATCGGATTAGAAATATCGAAGGATAAACAGCATACATGGCCGTAGGAAACAAGTACGGGCGCCTTGCACTTTCAAGCCGACCTATTCGCCTCTCCTTCAACCTCGAACCTATACGAGAAGTCTCAAATGTTCGCGTGCTGGGTCTGGAATTGCTCAGGATGGTTCTGGGGCGCTGTGTGTGCTCAGGCTGGTTTTGCGTCTCCATGGCTCATGATCGCAAAAAGCAGCACGGAGGAGAAAGAATCCATCTAATGCACCGTATTGCTAAAAAATTGGGTGGTGCACGCACAATGGTACGCCACCTTATCAAAGCAGTACTTCAGCCACGCCTTGTGTACAACGCCCAATTCCATCCCCTCACGAAAACAGAACGGGCACATCTTAAAAGCATTAATCATGAAGTCATGCCTGCGATAACTTGGTTACCGCTCATCATGATTCTTCTGAATTTACAAGCAGAGGCCCAACTTAGCACGATTGATGACCTGGTACATCAACGGCGTTTTGCTGACGCGCTAAAATTGTCAACATGTCCCACCATTGCTGCGTTAGCTTGTTACACATGTGATACGCAGTACCTATTTTCATTGTTAAGACCAGTCCTCCGGGGCAGCGAATGCAACTCGCGGGTTACGAACCACTCCGCCGTCTTCACCGTCAGATTTCGCGCCACGCAACGACACTGGTATCCCGTTTTACTCTTTATTCGCACCTATAGACTAGGCATTCTCACAGGCCCGTAGCCAGGAATTTTTTTTCGGACGGGGGCGTGGGGGGGGGGGGGCACTTGCTGAAGGCCTTGGCTTTTTTTTAGAAAAAGACCTTATGTTCATTATCTGTTTTCGGTAAAGTACCCCCTTCATCAAAATTGCTGGCTACGGGCCTGACGTCTTGCAAAATGTCGATGCCAGCATCATTAGTGGATGAGTCACACTGCAGAGGTATGGCCAAAGCTGCTGCAAGCAGGACGGACAAGCACGTATGGCGCTGACCCTGAACCACAAGTAGACTGCGAAGCGGCGCAGCACAGCTTAATGAAGCCCCCAACTCCGCCAAAAAGCGACACGGACCTACCACTGACAGTGGCAATATAGCGATATTTCTACAACGCCAGGATTTCGCTGAACTCGCCGCTATACGGGACGGCCTTAACGCATTGATGCGTTTTGCTGAAGCGGAGCGCTCCTCTGAGCTTTCTTCGCGTCAACTTTACAGAAGCGATTCGCGATAGGTACAGGTAGTGCAGCCCGATCAACGGCGTTTTCAGGTGCCATTCATCAGAAAGCAAGCCGTATCAGCACAACGATACGAATCGAATGGGTGCCAGGAACAGCGGTGTCTGATCAGATCGGGGCGCATTCTGCCAGTCACTCGCCTGCCATTAGCAGCGAAGCTGTTCTTAGTCGAGTATTTCGTGACCGATGTTGGTGTAACGCAGATGGTTCATTTTACGGATATGTGCCACAGACATCGGGTAAATCCCACTACTGGTCCACAAAAATGAAGAAAACTTGTTGCGGGCCGCAAGCTGTTGAATGGATGGAAAATTTTTATTGCGTGAGAAAGCAGCGGCGGACGATTCCGTGTTAGATGGCCATCAACCCAAGGTTGACGGCGACCCGTGTGGCCCACTCAACGACCATTTCCTGGACGACTGGGTTTGAGCTGGTCATCACGGCCTCCCACTGCTCGAGAGGGATCACGCATAATATCCGCCGGCGGCGGCACTATGCTACATGCCACAGATATGGTCATATGTTGCCAAACTCATAGGAGACAACAAGGGGAATAAGAAGACTGCGGGCAGCGAAGGCGCGCGCAGTAAGAATAAAGAAAATAACACAAAAAGAACCTTGCTTTCGTTCGCATATAACGCAGTTCTCTCGTCTCGTTTCTGCGACATTGGCACATTCAGAATGCTCAAGTTTCCTCGCTCTCCGGATGAAGAAGCCGCCCGGTGCGAGCGTCAGCGAGAACCGAAGCGGGGACGGGCTAACGCACGGCAATGGCAAGTATGGAATTAAGAGGACAGGTGGTGAATGTGCCGATTGACGTTCAGACAACTATAGATTGCCTTCCCATAAACATTCCTGGTGACGTTGCCACTGACGTGCGTCTTAAGCGAAGGCTTCTTTGTAACCTAGTGTTATGTTTAAGATGCAATAAAACTATACCACCTCAATGCTTCAAAAAGAGTGTTTATTAAAGAGCAATGATATAACATATTTGAAGTACTTGCAAACCATAAAAATGCAATAGCCTGAGGAAGGGAAGGCCACCAGCTGCGTTGTTTCGTCAATGCCCGCGAGGCGGAGGTGCTAGAATTTTTTTTACCCGTTGCAGCAATTCCCCGGAGGTAACTGCAAAAGACTGCTGCGCCAAAAGGAATATCTCCCACGCACCACACGAACACTCATACCACAGTGTTGTTCCGACCTCCCTGGTGGGCTTACTCGCTTAGAGAAGATAGCGCTTCGAATACTTCGTGTTAGGGTTATGTTTAAACCAGCAGTAATAGCCCACTGGCCTGCAACACTGCCGCGCAGCGTACGTAACCACATGCACCTTTTGTGACGCTTTTATAACTGCCCTATTGGAAAACCCAGTGGCACTGTCCCAGTGTCATACCTGATTATTGGACCAGTGTGGCGCTGTGTAGGGACGCTGCAGGAGGCACGCTGGACGCTGGCGCACTGCACACTGGACCACCTGTTACGGGCCGAATTATTTTTTAAAAAACTGTGGTCATACCCAGATCGTAATTAGGGCTGATACGCGAGCACTGCGTCTGCGAGCGGGAGTCAAACCCACCACCTCGACATACCATGCATTCTGAATCTGACACGTTACCGCTGCACCACACCTGGAAGACGAGAAACATTCACTTTTTTCTTCATGTTGTAACTACTTCCGGTAGGAAGTATTTTCATTTTTCTCATTTAGAAACGTAGATTTCAGCCTCTTCGTGCTCGCGAGAACCTAAAAGAAGGTAGTTCATTTGTTTTTTACGTGCTGCCTAGGATCAGAACGTCCATCTGGCACGTTTTGCCGCAAAAAAATATTAGCTTAACCGCAGACGTGTTGCGGCAATCGCACCGACTCGCTAAACAGTCATACCTGTGTAAAAAAATCATATGCATCTGACCTGCACACTGAACACTTTAGTTTTCGTCACCCATTTAAACATATTTTCTGTGCTTTTTGATTACGTTCCGCGTACTATACAGCCGCAGCGAACAGACCGTTAGGCTTAGAGCTGTACTCCGTGCGCCGCGAACGCTGTGAAGAACGTGGATATTCACTTACGAAGAATCTGATAACCGTTCAAATGTAGTTTCGATCATACCTGACTCAAGCGGGGCCATATTAGCACAGTCGACTGTATGAATCAGAAGCTAGAAACGCCGAGATTGAGCATTACATTTGCTGACTCACTGTTGCCGGTGACGTGCGGCTTTCAGCGGTACAAGCCCATATAGAACTACTGGCTGTAAGAGTAGGTTGACGTTATTATCAGACAAATACTAATGTCATAGTGTGTTGGAAATGATAAGTTCTTTCGATGCAGTTATATGAACTATTTTCACGACACTCGATCACACACTTCTGAGAAAGCGCGCGCGCGCTCGACAGATGATTGCTTTAGCGTATGCGTACGTACGTCGCTTAACTAAAGCTAAAGCTAGGTATGCGTAGGACACCAGAATAGAATAATATTTTCAAGATATTTCAAGTTTTTTCTTTCGATTTCTCGCGACCCAATAACAACCTTGACAATTATTACGCGTAAAGACTCCCTCACAACGAGAAGGTATAAGTTTGTCGCCGAGTCACATGTAAGCCTGTCGTCCCGTTGAGAATGAAAGTTTAGCGCTAGGTTATACATTTTGTCTACTTTCAGTATAGTGAGTAAAGCGTTGTTAGCTATCTGAATACCATGCGTGTAGTGTATGATGGTTGGGAGTAGGCTTTAGCACGCGGACACGGCTAGGCACAGCGACGGACGTTTAGAAAGTGCTGTTGACCCTCATTTCAAAGCGTATTTCATAACGACAGCCCTACGTCGACCATATGTATTGTGCATTTATTTTAATAAAATGTTGTCCTCTTTTCTATTTTTGAAGCAAAAAATATTTCGCTGCTGTAGCCACCGGACGTACGCACTATTAAAATGCAAAATATTTCCACTTCTCACGCACGTGAAAAGTGAACATGAAAAGTAAACGTCTTAGTTGCTCCATGAAGTATGTGCTGGTTGGCTGGCATTTTATTGAATACCTTTCCGACATTGCTCGTAAATAACACTACAGGCGAGAATATTGGCGTTCACCATCGTCACATTGGGGTCACCCCGTTTCCCGCAAGCAGTTTTTGCGTCACGACTGAACGCTTAGCGAAGGCCACCTCATGCGGCGCATAACCAATTAACGGTAGCGCACCCACGGCCGAGTGTAACACATTTCCTGGAACAGCCCTTCTTTTTTTCTGTTTCATACGAAAAGTGCCCACACGCAAGATTCCGTTAACATTTCATAGCACACAGGGGTGGATACAGAATTTTTCCTAAGGGGGTATAAGCTTCTGGTGAGAGCCTGAGATGTACTCTTCTTCTGATATAAATACAAAAAACGTAAAGGGGGCGGTCAGGCCATCCGGGCAGCCTCTGAGTTTCGCAGTGATAGCACATGGAACGCTTGAAGAATACGCATAGTGAAGCAATACGCGCGCGAAGCATCCCACCAAACGCTACCTTGTTAAACTAAACAATCGAAACAAACTGCAGACAACACGCTCCATATACAATCGGTCCGTTCGCTAGGAGTCGTGACGCGCTCGAGCTACCTGTCTAACATGTAATTGTTATCGCTATGTATTTGCAAAGTAATTATGTCAACAGCAGCGCAGGCATGCTCGAGTAGCCGCGATGCAGCTTTGAGCTCATACACTAAGCCGGTTTGTCTGTGCCTGCAAGCACACGGTGTGAAAACTGTCTGATTCCTGCATGACACGAAAGAGTGTCCTCTGATGAGTGCCGATGCTGTCACATATCGCATCTATTAAGAACGGCGAACGTAGTAAATGCGGCGTCAGTCGTAAGCACTAACCGGAGCAGCGGAACGATCTGCCCTTTCTCGTCGGCCGCGAGGAAATCTAATAACATGGAGGTTAGCTTTCTGTAACCTTTTTTCAGCACCGCAATTTCCTCAATCTGAGCAACACGGCGCCACGAAAGTATATCGCATTGCCGTTCCTATCAGGTCCTCACACGCCGATACGCATAACAACCTTACAACAAGTGTTTTCAATGAGCTGCCAGTTTCCCAGTGCGCGGGCAGACACTGTACCGCGTAGCCAGTTTCGCTACGACGCCCAGTGCGCTGTAAGACACTGGGCCACATTGTAAAGCATTCGCAGCGTCTTTCAACGCACTGGGCGGCACTGGCCACGCTGTACAATTTGTCCCAGTGGCTCCCAGCGCGCTGCAGTACACTGGGACACACTGTACAGCGTTTCCAGTGCCACCCAGTACGCTGAAAGGCACTGGCTACGCTGTTTTTTCCGATAGGGTGAAGTGCACATAACGCTTTGGTCAAGGCCGGCCTAGATCACACACGCCTTCGACAGCTCAGAGCAACCGGCGACCGCCCGGTCGCCCTCCGGAATTACAAGTGTTAATGCAAGGACCATTTCACCGATCCTGATTATTAGCGGGCACTCGGCGACGATGCGCGACAGCGACAGTACGTCAAGGCGGGACCGACTCTCAGCACCAGGGGTGTGCTCTCAGAGACAAGGACGACCCACTAGAAGGCGCTCGAGAGCACGACGCATTACCGAGTACGAACGTTTCGCTAGACTTTATAAAGGAGTTTAACTTGTTTACGTGTGACGCGCCTCTCGTTATCATCAGTATGCTTAACGGAAGTCTTTCGAATTGAGAGCGCGCCTCTAAGCAACCCACATGGTAGACGAACGTCAAACAGTTTTTTACCTACATAGGCATCGCCTGCGTCTGTCCACAGCCTAAGTAACCGCTTTGTGGCGGCTTTGTCAGGCAACTGCCCAAAGAATACTGAGTTACACGAATCTCAAAGTAACGCCACAGTTAATGACGGAGAGGCGCTTCAACTTATCGAAGGGCGCCCCCTTCTTCGCGCCGATCACGTTTTCACGAATGAGGGCGCGCGGAGAAGAGTGTCATGTGGCGGTGATAAAAAAAATGGGCCGGTCTGCAAGGTTGTGTACGGCGAAACGCATCCAGTCGTAACCAACTGAAAAGCAAGCTGAACGACCCAGAAAGCATTGACGAAACCTTGGAGCAAGTGTGGGACAGATACAAATTCAGTACAATCTATAACAAGCATTCTGTACGTCACGGTGCAGTCTCTGTAGCGATACCATTGTTTGCTGTAAAACAGATTGTTTTCAGCGCCTTTCGTATCATTCGATGAAATGGGGAAAGAAAATCCGAAGCAAAGCAAATCCACACAAGCGACGATATGCGTCTTGCGAAAATGAACGTTGACCGTACAGCCTCTTAAATATGAATAGGGAGTAACAATCGAGTACCAGATGCATGCATGTCTCTTCGCGCGCCTCACTACGGGCACTCTCAACACGACAGCGTAATCGAATCAACACCGGTGTGTTCTAAATAAAGCTATGCTAGCACTGAATGCCGATATGACGCTGAAGCTCGGAGGGCTATTCGCGCAGTGGATCGCGAAATACATCAGTTCTCTCTGTGAATTATAACAGGGAACAGCCGATACCCAGACGTGAACCGACATCTGCGTCAAACATGTGGTATCTCTCACTCGCTGCAGGAACGGATGAAGTCCACATCGCAGTGTAACAAATACATTGACATTTATTGGTACTTCTTACACAACAGCGATCCCGCTAGCCGAATTATACAACTAAAATGGCAGCATATAACACAAGAGAACACACGTATAACATGCACGAACAACGTAACGAAACACGGTAACACAATGACGGCTTCGCCAACGTTTGACTCAGCACGGGAGGGAATCCGTGGGTACGAGACGCGGAATCTCCCCACGTACCAACCCGCAAGAGCGAACCGTCCACGAGCAGCCTCAAAGACCCAAGATAGTGAGTGCTGCTCGTCATGGCCCCGCGAGAGCCCGTGTAGAGGCGGCGACAACGCTAACTACGCCGCCATTAGTAACCCGGCATTAATAGCCGGCGCGCAGGACGCGCAACTAGTGGTGCGGCG
Source organism: Rhipicephalus sanguineus (assembly GCF_013339695.2). NCBI lineage: Eukaryota > Metazoa > Arthropoda > Arachnida > Ixodida > Ixodidae > Rhipicephalus > Rhipicephalus sanguineus. The sequence continues at coordinate 10,937,390 of NC_051186.1, forward strand.
ACAACTTCAGTGGGTGCGAACACCCCCAGAAGCATGGCAACTATATGCGACTTCTATGGACATTTTTCAGTATGAGTCCACCAAGCGCAGAAAACGAGCTCCGATAAGTGCGTTGTCAGAAGCCGCAAACAAGCGCCAGCAATGAATAACATACGTGATGTTGCGAAGCCTTGGATCTGAGTAATGGGTTGCCCTGTGCAGCGCCTTCTAGTTGGTCGTCCTCTTTGGCTTCTCCTGAAAGGACGCCGCTCGCGCTGAGAGTCTGTGCTTTGCCTTGACCGTCGCCATCGCGCATTGTCGGTGAGTGCCGTCAAATAAACACCTTAACAAATTGGTGGAGAGTGTTGTGCTCCCATTCGATGCCCCTGGAGCTTGAATCCCGTACCCTGCCATCTACCATGACTCAAGACGCCACCCAGCAAACGCCTCCTCCCACACCCGACCACATGTCCCGGTGTCCCTCGCATCTGCGATCCACCTATCTTCACTAGTGCCGATGGCACCGACGTGGACGACTGGCTCGCAATTTACGAGCGCGTGAGCGTATCCAATAAATGGGACACGCAGGCAAGTTGCGCAACTTGGTATTGCACCTCGCGGGCTTTGACAAGGTTGTGGTACAACCACGCGTCCGATTTTGCGACTTGGCCCGATTTGAAGACCGCCGTAATCAACGTTCTCGGTCGCCCTGCAGTCCGTAAGCTGCATACAGACCAGCGTTTACGCGAAACAGCTCAACAGGCCGGTGAATCTTTCACAAGTTATATCGAAGACGTCCACGACCGGTGTGAGAAAGCCAGCCGTATCATGTCTGAGTCTGAGAAGATCCGGAAAGTTATGAAAGGCATTTACGACGACACCATGCTGCACGCCAAAACCCTTGTGATAACGTTGAACCACAGCTACGAGGAGCTCCGCCGGCAGCCTTCGATAACCCGTCGCTCTCCATCACGCGAAGCAGAGCTTCCTGGCTTGGCGGCGATATCTGACCAGGCCGCGTTGCTGGCAGAAGTGAAATCATTCGTGCGCGAGGAAATTGCACGCCATTTCTGTCTCCTGGCTTTTACCCACCCGCCGCACGTTCAACATTCGTCGACGACCCTTCTTCCCCTGGGCCGAGCGATTGAGCAGCAAATTGCAGAGGTCATGCCTGATTGCCACCAGCAACCTCCGGCTCCTGAGCCACAGAGTTACGCTCAAGTTGTCGCCAGGACGCCCCAAGCAATCCTTGCGGCTGCCTCAGAGTTTAGCCCTACGCTGGCGTCATCCCTAGGCCCCGACTGCAGCCCACAATGCAGTTATTTTAGCAGCTGCCCTGTCAATCGCATCCTGCGACATGGCCGGGACCTGCCCCGGCGAACCGATGGCGCACGCACGCTGCATGCTCTCACGACGTCATCCTGGGATGGGATTTTCTTTCGCGCCACGACGCCGCAATTCATTGGGCGCCATCCGCAATCGAACACGCACAGTTCTCATATTTGACGCCGGCAGACAGTCTATCGGCACTGAGCAGGATCCACGACAAAGACGATATCAAAGTGCCTCCAAACTCGTCACCGGCTGTCCCAGTCTCCTGCGCCGGTCTCTCCGACACCACTGCACTCATTTTGCCATCTGATCGCGTATGCACTAGGAAAGGGTCGCTGGTGTCTTTCGCGACCGCGCAAGTCACTCACGGCAGCACCGCTATTTTTGTTACCAACCCATCCCCATACATTGTTACGTTGGAGCCACGGGAATGTCTTCGCAGAGTGGAGCCCCTCGAAAACGCACACGTTCACGACGCACCCGACGACTCACACTGTACCAGCTCCCGTACTATCAGTGCTGTTTCCACGTCGTCACCCGCTGATGTATTTGGTCCTTCCATTGCTGCCAATCTTACCACGGTCCAGCGTTACCAGCTGTTGTGCCTACTGGAAGAACTTCGTTCTTCTTTCGATGTCGGGCAAACTTCTCTAGGCCGCACGTCCGCTGTTATGCATCGCATCGACACTGGCGCCCAGGCGCCACTGCGGCAGCGTCCATATCGCGTCTCCCGCAGAACGTCGGGTAATTGATGAGCAAGTCGACGATGTGCTTCGAAGCGACGTTATTAGACCCTCGGACAGCCCACGGGAGTCTCCTGTTCTCGTTGCGAAGGATGCTTCTGTGCGGTTCTCGTGGATTACCAACAAGATCACTCGCAAGGATGCTTAACCACTGCCGCGAATCGACGATGCGATTGACAGCCTCCAGGCAGCAGAATTCTCTTCGTCTCTCGCTTTACGCTCGGGGTACCGCAAGTACCCATGGCTGATGACGCTCTTCAGAGTTCAACGTCATGCCGTTTTGTCCGTATAATGCACCAGCGACCTTTGAGCGCATGATGGACACCGTTCTCCCCAACTTGAAATGGCACACGCGCTTATGTTATCTGGACGATGTCGTCGTTTTCGCTACGGACTTCTCCACGGATCTCGAACGTCTGCGGCACGTTTGGACGCGTCTGAGCAACGCCGGCCTCCAATTGAATCTGAAGAAGTGACGATTTAAAGCACGGCAGGTGACAATCCTAGGCTACGACGTGTCCAAGGACGGAATCCTTCCCGATCCGACCAAGCTCGGGGCCGTGGCCGAATTTCCCCCAAACCTACCTCCGTCAAAGAACTGCGCTACCATCATAACGCCACTGACGAAGCTCCTTGGAAGCTGTAGCTAACGCGGCTGAAGCGAAGATGAAACGAGCCGGCCGTCTCCGTCGCACGGAGGGCGTATGCGATAAAATCACCCCGCGCGCGAGGCCTGCCGTCGATTGCTAATGAAGACTAGAGCAAACGCCCGCCCGTCTCTCGTGAGGAGCATGAGGGGACGAGAGATGGGGTGGAGGGGGGGGGGGGTGTTCCGTCGCTCGAAGGACGCGGGTGTGGCTGGAGCGCGCGCTATCTCGACAGGCATTAGGAGACGGGTCAAACTTGTTGCACTCTCAACGCTCACTTCGCGTTTAGAGAACTGATAGCACGAAGCCCGCTTCGTTCCCTGGGGCGTCCATATTCCCTTAAACCAGCGTTTTGTTGAGTTACGCGAGATCGGATGCAAAAGGGTTAGCTACTAGCCTTACTTCGTATAACAAAACAACTTGTTGCTATCGCCTTCACTGCTTCGTCTTTAAGGGAAACGAATTTATTTAACGGTCAGCTAGTGACCCCGGAAAGCGAGAGCTGGACGTGTAACGTAGCGCCGCCGCTTCACAATGGGCCTTCCGACGCCAGGGCCGTTAGCGACGGGCCCGCTAACGACAGCTGCACATACTAAAAGAGAATTGCGGCTTTTCCAACCAGGAGGCATACTTTTATTAATGAGATGACATTTGAAAAAAACAGACAAATATTCGAAGTTGGGCCCTAACACTTCCGAGCTCGAAAGGGCAGGGGCTTTTGCGAGGTATTTACCGCAAGAGCGATTACAAACTCGGATGTGCTGGTGGAAAAACATTACGAAAAAGCTCGTCTGGATGAAGATACATGGATAAGCAATATTCGAGGAAATGCGTTCCCACCATTCACGTGCTCTTCCACGGACGTGAAGCTCGGAAAATTTGAGTCTATGGCTAGTTTTCGCAGTTTTCTTTCCGCGATGTTTATAGTGACAGACATTTTAGCGGCACGCGTGTAGTTATTATTGAACATAGCTTTAATTACGTGCCATGCGACGCCTGAAACAAGCTATTAGCAGCGTTTCTGGAATATGCGACGTCCGCCGATGAATCGCCGAAACACTTCCTCGCTACCGAATGGCCTAGGCGCCCCGAGCCTCTGCGGAGGATGCGTTTTGCCGTCGGGCCGACTTGCACTACGGAAGCTGCGTCGGCACCGAGCATGGCTCGAGGGGTTACTCGGGAGGCTCGCGAGAGCGCTGTTTATTCAGCGGAATTATTCTTGGTGTTTGGTTGTGACTTGCCGGCTTCAAGATCAAGCTGCACGTTTCGACGAGCCGCCCCCAAACCCAAGTCTCTGGCGCAATATAAGTTGATTTTATCAGGATGGCGCAGTAAATCCAATTTAGCGCAGGAGTGGAATCACTGAATCATTACAGTTGCCCTCTACATGCAGTAACTAATTGAGCAGTGCGCCCATTCAAGCAGTGTGCCCATTCAAAAAGCTTGAAGTGGCGTACGTCAACTATAACGCAATGCCAGTGGCCTGGCACCCGGCTTTCTGAGAGGCAGCAGTAATGCTGGCAACCACGCCAGTCACCAGACCTCTTTTGTCACACCTAACATCCGCCTTATGCTGGAGTGTGCGGATTCCATAACACCTCAAACGTGTTCTGGCTCGGGCGCACTTCGTTCCTTGGTGATCGCCAATGCACCCGCCATCTCACGCTCCAGGAACACAGGGTTGGAATATGAATCGCCGTATTGGCTGCGTGGTCATATAGGGGCTGCCTCAATGCAGTTGCTGCCGGCTGGTGTCCCGGTAAAGCGCGCAGCTATCAGAGCGCGACGCCAGATACTCAGCCAGTGGACTATCACGCGTACGTCGGATGCTGGTCAATCAAGCAGGGAACGGAGGTGCTTTCACGCATACCAGCCTCCATACGTCTGCCTGAAGCGGCACCTTGCATTTTAGGCCTGTCGACAGCAAAGTTTCGCGTAACGCCGACACGAAGAAATCGGTTGTGCTCAGTCCCGCAAATCTGCACATCTTGTTCTTTAACAGGACTCCACCAATGCCACAACAGCCTTGATTTTATAGATGAGTAGTACAAGAAATGAGTGTGTCACGGGAGTTCGAAAGCTTCATCTGGCTGGCATGCGCCGAAAGGGCGCGGCTGCATTTGCCAAGACGTGACGAAATGCCACGGGATTCAGCGCATCCACAAGTGAAACGGGCTAAATTTAATAATGACGGCAAAAATTTTCGCGGCGCCAAGGCAAACTTATCTGCCATAAGGCCATCGCTAAATCGCCTACTAAGAAATAGTGCTCATCTCTGTGATGACAGGGAGCAAGTCAACCTCTAAATTGCGCATGGTAGGGTGTTGTAGCAGAGGCTGGAGGCGAGCCTGGGAGTACAGTGCCTATTGTGGGCTCGTTTCGCAACAAGTGCTAGAACTAAAAAGTGCTAGACTTCCGGCTGCTTCGTCATCCCCAAAGAAATAAGAAAATAGCATTAAGGGTATTTCACCAGTGACAGCCTATCGGAACAGCACCGGAGCACAGATGCAGTCCTTCAGGTGATCGGGTGTGATGATCACACGTGTTCAAGTCAATACCCCTGTGAGGGCGCCTCATATAGGGTATGGATACAAAAAAAACCGTGTAGTTGCGCAATAGGTACACTTAATGCAGAAATGTCGGCAAGTGTAAGCGCCATTAATGTGGCAAACGTCACCCAACAAGTGATACGCATATCGAACTGGGCATCTCCCCGTATTCCTTGGATGACCAACAAACCAGATTGCCACAGGCGGGTATAAGCAGACCTGCATGCGAAACAGCAAACCTCTCACACTCATATTTTGGTTGCCCGGTGGAGAGAAGAGGCCCCACATATGATGTACTGATGGTATCATGGCCACAAGTATGTGCGCACCGCACAACTCACCACTGTCTTATTGCGAAAAGACAGTGTTCGTTAAGAGTTCAATTCGCTTCAACGCCATTGCCAGAGAAACGCAGGACAATATCTATCGCATATTTCGGTGTCCGCCTAGTAGACCAGAGGACTATAAACGCCACCGCAAAATCGCGAGTCGTGGATAAAAATACAGGGTTGCGTAAACGCCGTGAGCGTCTTGCGACGCAGATAGCTGTTTCCTGTACGTCGTGCGTGCTATTTCGAAATAGAAGAAATGCGGCTTCACGTGCCTGAACCATTCAAGAGCGAACAGCAAGTAACGACTACACCACGTTCAGTCAGTACAAGCGCCGGCGAATCTGTCGGAAGAACGAGGAGGAAGCGGCGACCAAACGATTCCCAATCGCCGGTATATTCACCGCTGACACACTCGACGCGTCTGAACTACCGAGAAGCGCAGGCAGCAACTAGCGAGAAACGTCGGCGAATCTCTCGGAAGCGCGCTTAGCGCGTCCATACGTGCAAGCAGCAACCGGCGACCAAGCGACGTTTACCCACTGCGAACCTTTCGGAAACGTACCGACGCATCCGATCACGGCGAAGAACGAGCACCACGAGCACCGACTGCCGAGCATTCGCATCCTCCTCTCCACATCACCCCGCGGCCCGCCGCGACGCTGGCGACACTCGGCGGACACGATTATGCGCCTCGTATGGCGACGCCACCGCTCGGCCCACTTGGTGAATCGAGAAAAAAAAACAGGATGTCCTTTTCTTTCAAAACGCCATAGGAGCCAATGCATTTCCAGGGCATTTACGATCCAGGTGCGCCGTAAAACAAGTGCCGTCTCTCGAGCAAGATAGCACGATAGCAAGTCGTCTTCCTTCGACCCTTTCGGTAATATCCCTCATCGCTCCTCTGCATTTGTTTGCAGTGGGTGCGGACGCCCTGCAGACTGATCTCACGGAACAACCGACGTTGCCTGAGCTGTTGTTTTTGCGTCCCGTTTCGCAATGGCGTTTAGCCGTGCTCCCTCGAGGTAGAGTGTACTAATTATTCTAGTACACTCTACTCGAGGGCTGCAGAAAATAGTGCCACTATACCTTCATTATTAAACCACTTCTCTCTCGACGATGGCGGGTGCATTCGTCGCCTTTGTCGCGTCGACTGGCACGAACGTAGCGACATCAAAATTCTCCTTAAGCTTTCGCCACAGGTAGGGCGATGAGCCTTGGTTTCGTTCAACTGTCATCAGGCCAATGCTTCAGCCGACTCAGTTCTGCACATTTCTTCGTGGATCGTAAGAAATGAGACGGCATGGCCTCCAATCATACGGCGTTCTTCCGTGAGAGTAACTGATGTGCCTGGTTCGCGGCGTCGCAGCAGTTGGATTACATGAATAGACGAACTGGTGCTACATTTTCGGCACCACTGAAACGACCGCAACCCATACGACAGTGTGCCAGAATATTCTAGCGTGCGGCATACGAATAACAGAAGTTGAGAATTGGGGCCCGAAGGAGCTTGGGGACCCAAGAAGCTTACGAGCGGCCGGGGCGCATGCGCAGAACGCAGCCAGCGTTTCACTCTATTTCCAATCTCTGCTGATCCGTGAAACGCAACAGCTGCCTACCCAAGGCAGCTTGGGGACCCAGGGGCTTGGGTACCGAATTCTCAAACTGTCTAATAGACGTCAGACTCTGGAGTTTCCAAGACGTGTGGCGCCACCTGTCGAAGTATTGAGTAGTGCATAGACCGACTCCCTCGCACAGTTTGCTATGGGACCAGGTGCAACTAGCGAGTGCGAAACAACGATTGAGCTTAATATCGCGTGTGTTTGCGTATTTAACACTCAGAACGAAAGCTGTGAATTGCTCTCCGCTAGTCGGACGCGCCACCGAACCGTCGTGAAGTGCTTGCTGGATCACTCGCCAGAACGACGGCGAAAACAGCAGCAGACGAGACCCCTCCGCACGGTACGAAGAAATGCCGCAAAAGGCGCACTGTTGCGTTGTGAATTGCCACGGACGTAAAAGATTGAATAACAACGTTCACTTTTGCCGATTTCCATAGTTGTCGTACGAAGAAGAAAGGCGAGAGCGCTGGATACGGGATGTTGCGAGCGTGTTGGGTAAGCGAAGTACCCGCGTTCTCCACAGCCGGTCGCATGAGAAAGTGTGATAATGTTGCTCTGCTGTTGTTTTGCGTAGCCCTGATGAAGAACCGTAGTAACCTTGACTATGAAGCTCAGAAGAGGCTCTGACCGCGGTGCTTGTCGTATAACGCGAAGTGAGCAGCTAGAGGCAGACTGAAGACGCGTGATACGCACACCGCGACGAGTTGGTCGTCACAACACAGCATCGCGGACGTACGTTTTGAAGGATCATAGTTCTGGTTCTAACTAGCTAACACGTGCGTCATAGAAGTAAATCGCAGAATGTTGGTCGTGACCACCTTCAGGTTTGTTTCGCCCGTGTCCTCCGCGGTTGCCGTAGTTATCTCGGAGGCCAAGGTTTTGCCTTTGGATGTACCCCGCGAAAGTGGACACGCACGTATCCCCATTTGCAGTACGCACAAACGGAAGACGACCAAGAGACCATTTGAGGATGCGTAATAAAACAGTCCAATGCACAGGAAGCGAGAGATGAATTAACGGAGAATGCAACTGCAAAGGCGAAAATCGCCGGGGCCATTCGTCCCTGATGAACGGAGTTTTGTACCACTGATCGGAAGATGCATAGCTAAGTAAATTGATCGTGTATGTACTTCATCGCTGTGGCATTACGTATATACCCGATTTTAACGCATTTAGGCGCTAGAGAACGGATGTCGGAGGGTTTGCCTCGAACTCGATGCCGTACGATGCTCGCTTGTACTTGCCAGTTGCAGCGCGCCGGAATAACTAAAGCTTATTTGGCATTGTACTCGCAGTTCGCTTTGATCAGCTTCCTTTGTTTCTGAAGCGTGGATTGGCGGAAGAAGCTTTCCAGGTCCTTGGTTTTCAGGAAACGGCGCCTCGACACCAACGAAAGAGGAGGGATATATTGTGGCCAATGCACATTCGCTTGCGGACGGCTCTCTTTGCCCTACCCAGTTAGCGCCAGGGCTGCGATGAGGGCGCTGGTGGCAGTGTTTTTCACAGCGCCGCCTGGGCAGAGTCTGACGTCTATATCCAGTCATAGGTTACCGTAAACGTATAACATTTTTACCTCGCGCGTCAACTCCCGACCAACTGGGCATTAGCAATTCTGTTATCGTTATTGCGTGGGCAGTGTCGCATTGCCATTCAAGCACTTTTCGCAAAAAAATCCAAAGACAGGAGTTCAGGGGAAGATGAAGGCTTCAACTCATGAAAATTCCTTCAACAGGAAATGTCGCTGGAGTCAACGTTTCATGAAGTGTACTTCTCTTCGCCAAAGCAGCAACTGCCTTGCTTAGAAGCGTGTATGTACACGCTTTGCTCACTTTGCCCAACTACAAAAGTGGTAGAGGAGGAGGGAAAATATGTGCGCAGAGGAGTGAACAAAAAAATCACGCGATATATCCACGAAGTGAGTGATGATTGAGGAGCTGGCTCGGAGATCAGGAAAACCCGTGAATCTTCCGTACAAGTACTCTACCATCATATGAAGACGTGACACACAGTATTATATATGTATATATACACAATGTTTTATTAATTTACAATTCTGATGAACTATATACACAATTTACCATTATATACACATTGATGAAGTATATACAAAAGAAATATCTAAGAACGTCTGATTCTCCATTGTGAACACTTCCAGACGCGACGCTGCTACCGTTCTTTCAATTTCAAAACTGTCCTCGAGACGCGCACGACAAAGTGGCCCTAAAAATAGCTGTTCGACGCTAACCTGGCTGTCGACCGCGTTCTCCGCTCGCCCTGCGAGAATTAACGGCCGGGCTAGAGGGAAAACACGACGCGCGTAGCGTTCCTCTTCGCGTTCCATGACGCTTTGAATGAATGGATGCAGCTTACGGCGCGGGACTTCGCCCCAGCTTTAAGAACCTGGCGAGCCAGCTCCTAAAAAATGCGCCGCGCAGCTTGCACTAGTGGCGCAAGGCTAAAGACACAACAGAGCTGACCGGTTCCTAGCTGGTCCTGGCCACACGAAGTGATGCCAAGTTCCAGTCGAGTACAGCACAGTTGCCTCCTGCCGTTTCGGCCGTACTACGAATTGTGTACTACATTAAACGAGTCCAGTCCAGCATTCGACACTGGACCGGCGAAAGAATATTATGAAAGTGTGTCTTTAAAATATTTTCTTTCCACGTCCCCGGAAAAATTCTGGCGACACCTATCTCCGGAAGAAAAAAAAATCTGTCACAAGTCTCTTAATTAACGGCACAGCTAAAACTGACAAGAAGGAAATGGCTAACGCGTCAAATAATTATTTTTCCTCTGCGTTCACTCACGACGACGGCATTGTTCCATATTTTTCGACGCATCAACTAACACCCCCCATTGATGACATCACTATCAGCGAGGATGGAATTTTATCCTTCTTGCTTAAACTAAATGTCAAAAAATCATCCGTCATAGATTCGCTGTCAGACGCGGAAATTCCTAGTGACTGGAAATGTGCCAGAATAAACCCGATACCCAAAAAGGGTGACCCATCCTCTGTTGCATCCCATCGGCCAATATCCCTCCTCTGCCCTTGTGCAAAAGTACTCAACACATCATTCTTAAACATAGTTCAAACTTCATTGAAGAAAATAAATTAATCGATAGTCGCTAACACGAGTTTCCACGGCAACAGAACTACTTGAGAGCATTCACGACTTCGCCGCAGCGTTAGATAAATCTGGTCAGGTCGATATATTCCTCGACTTCGAGAAAGCTTTTGACCGCGTATCAAATTGTAAACTTCTTTTAAAACTAAAGCCTATTCTTAAAAATGATTCCATTCGTGCAAGGATTGCCGCTTACTTATCCTGTAGACAGCAGTCAGCGTCCATCGACGATGTCAGCTCTGATTCTGCTTCCGTGCACTCCGGCATTCCCCAAGGTTCCATTCTCAGGCCATTATTCTTTTTGATCTTCATAAACGACATCGCTCAAGCCATACCAGCAAAAATCCGTTTGTTTGCAGACAACTGCATCTTATATAACGAAATAAGGTTTCTCTTAACTGACGATCAGGTTTCTCTTAAGTAATCATTAGCCGAAATTCAAAACTGGTGTATCTCGTGGCAGATGCAAATAAACCACGGCAAAACGGTAGCAATGACAATCACGCGTAAGAACAATCCACTCAGTTTCATTTATAGCATCAGCGGCAATAACCTATCTGCAGTTTCCAATTACAAATACTTGGGCGTTGTCATTACAGCTGATCTCCGATGGAATGATCACGTCACATACATACATAAGAAGGCCATGCGGCAAGTAGGATACATGCGGCGAACACTTTCCAAGGCTTCAAGAGATGTAAAACGTTTGGCTTATAAAACCTATATAAGACCAACACTAGAATACGCTGCCGCAGTATGGGATCCGCACACAAATGCACATATAAGCGAACTAGAAAATATTCAGACAGAGAAAGGCAGCTAGGTTTATTTTTAATTCGTACAGTTGAAAAATTTCCCCAAGCGCTCTTCTAATATCAGCAAATCTAGAATCCCCACAAATCAGACGCTATCGCGAAAGTTTAAAAATATTTTATATGCTATACCATAACAAGATCGAAATCCGCAAAAGCATGTACTTGAAACCACTAGCACAGCGTTGCATTCGATCTTTCCACTCAAAAAAGGTCAGCGAAATTTCGTGCAAAACTATCTCTTACATGAATTCTCTTTTCCCTCGTATCATCCGAGATTGGAACAGTTTGCCCAGAGAAGTAATCGAGTGCCCTTCTCTTTTCGCTTTCATTGCCGCACTTCAGAGTCCCTTTATTCACCAGTTCTGTAGCAACGTGTCACAAGAACGTCGCCCACATGTCTAGGTTATCTTGGCTTGCTTTTTTTGTTGTTTTTCTCTTCTGATAATAAAATGTAAAGCTCACTAAACAGATACTTGTTTCTTTTTTTAGCCATTTCAAATGTGCATTGTGTAAAAGCCTCACTACTTATATTTGTATACCGAATGCTTGTCACTACAATTTGTATTATCGCATGCAGTGCCGTATGCCACACACTAGCTTACCATTTCTGTTGTTTTGTTAGTAAGAATGCTCTCTTTTGTCATTCACGTGCATTGTACTCAATATGTAACCAATCCACTCCTGCTCAAGGCCTGGAAATTCAGGCCAGCAGTATTCAATAAATAAATAAAATAATTAACCCGTAAGACGGCGTTTTCAGATACCTACTATTCACGTTACCAACTAGACCAACTTCCCGCCTTGTTCAGATTCCATCCATCAGCAGGCACGAATATCGGCACAACGGTACGTATCGAATGTGTTCCACGAGCAGCGTTCCCTGGTCAGATAGTGGCGAATTCTGCCAGTCACTCGCCTGTCACACAAACAGCGAAGCTGTTCTTAGTCGAGTGATTCGTGTGCGATCTTGGCGTTACGCGGATCGTTCATTTTACGGGTATGTGCCACAGAAATTGGGTAAATCCCACTACTCACCACCACTGGTCCACTGCAAATGAAGAAGAAAACTTGTTGCGGGCCGGAAGCTGTTGATGGATCGATGGAAAAAAACTTTATTCCGTCAGAAAGCAACTGTGGACGAATCCATGTTAGAGTGTCATCAAACCAAGGCTGACGGCGACCTGAGTCGACCCTTGTCTGGACTACTTTGTCCGACCTAGTCAACACGGCCTCCCACTGCTCGAGAGAGGGACCACTCATGATATCCGCCGGCGGCGGCACCATGCTACATTCCCACAGTATATGGTGATACTCACAGGAGACAAGAGGAAAAGACCGCGGGCACCGAAAGCGCGCGACGTACACCATAACAAAAAGAACCACCTTGCTTTCGTTCGCATGGAACGCAGTTGTCTCGTTTCTACGATATTCTCGCTTTCAGAACAGTGAAGCTCCCTCGTACTCCCGATGAAGAAGCCGCCCGACGTTGAGCGTCAGCGAGAACCGACGCGGGAACGGGCTAACGCACGGTCATGGCTAGTATGGAATTAGAGGACAGGTGGTGAATGTGCCGATTGACGTTCAGACAACTGTAGATTGCCTTCCCAGAAACATTCCTGATGAAGTCGTCATTGACGTGCATCTTAAGTGAAGGCTTCTTTGTAAACCTGCCTATCCGAGATATGGTCAAGACGCAATAAAACTATACTACCACCTCAATGCTTCAAAAAGAGTGTTTAATAAAGAGCAGTGTTACAACATATCTGAAGGACATGCAAAACACAGAAATGCAATAGCCTGACGGAGGGAAGGCCACCAGCATCGCTGTCTAATCAGTGCCCGCCATGTGGAGCTGGTTGATTTTTTTTCACCTGCTGCAGCAATTGCCCGAGAATTCTTGCGAAAGACTGCTGCGCGAAAAGAAATGTCTCCAACGCACCACACGAGCACTTATACCACCGTGTTCCGACGTCCCAGGTAGGCTTACTCGCTCAGAGGAGGTGGCACTTCGGAGACTTCGCGTTAGGGTTGGCAGTAAACGCCCACCGGCGCAACACTACCGCGCACATGCTACATGCGCCTGTTGTGACGCTTTAATAACTGAAGTGGACGTAACACAGTTGCTGTGGACGGGACCGGGCCTAAAACAAGCACGCCTTCGCCAGCTCAGAGCACCCGGTCACCGTCCTGGTCGCCCTCTGGAATTAAAAGGGTGCATACAACGACCATTCTACCGATCCTTATTAAACTATTGTTTACGTGTGGCGCGCCTCTCCTCATAATTATGTAAATGTTATGCCTAAGGGCAGTCTTTCGGGGGAAAAAAAGAAAACCGCGCTACGGCGTCTGAGAGCGCGTGCCCACAGCAACCAACGTGGTAAACGAAAGTCAAACTGTTATGTCTACGTGGGCATCTCCCGCGTCTGACAAGCTAAGCAACCCCTCTGTGGTGGCTTTATCAGGCAACCGCCTAAAGAGTACGAAATTGCACGTCTCGCAAAGTAACGTCACTATTAACGTCGGAGAAGCGCTTCAACTTACCGAAGGGCGCCCCCTTGTTCCCGCAGATCACGTTTTCACAACGGATGGCGCACGGAGAAGAGTCCCATGTGGCGCTGATGAAAAAAAATGGGCCGGTCACCTAGGTGCTGGACGGCGAAGAGCATCCAGCCATAACCAGAGCAAAAGCAAGCTCGGCGAGCCACAAGGCGTTCACGAAAACTAGAAGCAAGTGTGGCACCGTATACCAATCAATACAATTTATAACCAGCATTCATCCCGGTGCAGCATCTGTAGCGATGCTGCTATTGTTCGCTATAAAAGATTTCCAGCGCCGTACATATTAATCGATGAATTGAGGACAACGAAATCCGAAACAAAACAAATGAACACGACCGAGGATACCAGTCTTGCGGAAATCAACGTTGGCCATAGAGCCACTTAAATATGGATATGGAGTAAAGATCGAGTGCTATTTTCAAGAGCATGCGTATCGCTTCGCGCCGCCTCACTACGGACACTCTGAACACGACAGCGTAATTGAATAAACAAGGGTGTGTTCTAAATAAACCAATGCAAGCACTGAATGCCGATATGACGCTGGAGGTTAGAGCGCTCATCGCGCAATGCATTGTGAAATACACCGGTTGCTTTCGTGACTATAACAGGGACCAGCCGATATCCCACGTCCAAGGGCGTAGCCAGAAAATTTTTTCGGGGAGGGGGGTTCAACCATACTTTATGTATGTTCGCGCGTGCGTTTGTGAGTGTGCGTGTATATATACACATGCAAAATTGAAAGTTTTCGGGGGGCGGGGGTGTTTGAACTACCCCCCCCCCTGGCTACGACCCCGCCGACGTCCACTGACGTCTGCGTGAAACATGTGGGATATCTCTCACTGCAGGAAAAACTAATGAAGTATACATCGCAGTGCAACGAATAGATTGACTTTTATTGGCACTTTTTACACAACAGCGATCTCGCTAGCCGATTCGTACAACTAAAATGGCACAGCATATAACAGAAGAGAACACAGGTATACCATGCACGAACAACATAAGATAACACAGTAACACAAATACGGCATCGACGACGTTCGAATCAGCACGAGAGGGAATCAGGCGCGGAGTCCTCCCACGCACCAACACTCAAGATAGAACCGTCAGTGCATATACTGATACGAGAAAAGGGAGGTGTGCGGGTGAACAGTTTATGACAGTGTGAACTGCTGCAGGCAAAGTGTGTATTGGTATGATATTTGAAGTGGTTTCAGTGTGCGGATTGTTCATGTTTAGGTACCGTTTCAGTATTATTCTTTTTTTTTTCGCTGCATAACTTCGTGATATGGAGTAGCCGAGGCAATATGGACCTCAACCTCTCCACAGCAAAACAGAACAGAACCGTCAACGAGCAGCGTCAAAGACCCAAGATAGTCGTGCTGCTCGTTACGGTCCCACGAAATCTCGTCTACAGGTGGCGAGAACGCTGCCATTAGTACCCTGTGGTAAAAGCCCGCGCGCAGGACGCGCGGCCGCCCTGCGGCAAACAATTTACAGGGGGTGCGAACACCCGCAAAACTATGGCAACTATATGCAACTTCCATGAATAATTTTCAGTATGACTGCACCAAGTGCGGAAAACGCGTTGTGAAAAGTGACACATTGACGGTGGATAAAGGTGGTGGCGGTGAACGTCCTACCGCCTAGGTGGAGTCAGTAGGGCCCTACCGACTAGGTGATAGGTGACATCCTCAGTACGGGACGTCATTGGACGATACCGCTGCTTTTTCTCGCGCAAAGGCTAATAGTCGCAGACTAGCGCCAGTAATGCAAAACATACGTCAGAGCACATTTCAAGGGATAACCTTTACCGATGAAAGCTGTATACGCTTACCTGCATTTGTTCCCAAGATAGTTTCTTTTGCAGGCGATTGCCCCAAAACCACTGTAGCGCCCTCGTTTAGGCACCGAGCGAATAGTACAGCGCGCGACCGCAAGAAAATGAAATAAAACGGCACTTAGCTGTGGCACGTCAAGCCACGACTCGCGTTCCCTGCTGGCGTCGATTATGGTTTAGCCGCCTCAGGCCAAGCAGTGGTGACTTAGGACGAAGACAATGTCCGAACGCACCCTCAACTGAACAAGCCTCACGTCTGCAGGACGTCCCGACGGTGCAACTGCGTCTCCCATCCTTGTGTCCCCAGAACCCGCAAGTTTGGTTTCACCGGGGCAAGGCGCAATTCTCCCTGTACCGCATTGTCTCGGAAACGACACGCTACTACCATGTCATGTCATCTCGGTCCTTCCTCCTGATGTTGACAGCGAGCTCTCCGATGTCCTCACCAGCCCCTCAGACACTACACCAAAGTGCACCAAGGTCTTTTTTTGTGTACGTGTTCGTTGCCTTTGTGCGCTGCCTATTCGAGAACCAGTAGCCGCTCGATCACGCCGCTTGTTTGAGGACCGTCTAGCCATCACCAAAGGGGATTTTAACCATATGCTCCAGCTCGGAATTATACGCACCTCGTCAAGCGCGTGGGCTTCTCCGCTGCACCTGGTACCAAAACGTGACCTGATTGGCGTCCTTGTGGCGACTACCGAGCGTTCAACGCCAAAACTGTCCAGAAATACACATCCAGAAATATACATCGCGAATTGACCGCTCCAACATTTCTGCAAAGTGAACCTCGTTAAGGCGTACCACCAAATTCCAGTCGAGCCTGCAGACATACTTAAGACCGCTATCACGACGCCGTAATTCGGCTCAACCCTTCCACCGGTTCATCTCTGAGCTCACACGGGGACTCCTTACTGTTTTTGCGTACCTTTATGATGTCCTTATCGCCAGCCATACCCTTGATGATGAGAAACATCTACGCGCTTTTTTCCAACGTCTGCAGCAGTAGGGCCTCGTTGGGAACGCCTCCAAGCGTATTTTGGGCGCATCCGAGCTCAAGTTTTTGGGCCATCGCATATCATCCGAGGGTGTACGTCCACTCCGGTCCCACGTACAGAAATCCAGGACTATCCTCAGCCTACAACATTGCGCCAGTTGCGCCAATTCCAGGGACTTCTCAATTTTTCTAGGCGCTTCATACCACTGTGCAGAACTGATTCGGGTGCTCACCGACCTACTTCGCTCCACCGCTTCGGACATTTCTTGGTCATCAGAAGCCCAGGCCGCCTTTACTGCTGCCAAGTATGCAGTCGCAAACGCCATGCCTCTTATTCATCCGCGCTGCAACGCCCCAACTCGTTGATGGTGGACGCATTCAGCGTGGCTGTCGGAGCCATCTTAGAGCAGAACTCCTAGTGGAGACCCCTGTCCTTTTACTCTCGGACACTACTTCCTGCTGAGACCCGCTACAGCGTCTTCGGCCGGGAGTTTACTAACCATCTACACTGCGATACAGCACTTTCTCAAAAGATGCTCGCTTTACCTGCTGACTGATCATAAGCCACTGGCCTACTTTTTCCGCACCAACTCATCCAAGTAGGCGACCCGTGAACCCCATCATCTTGCTTATATCTTGGAATGCACAAGTGACATCCGTCACGTGAAAGGTGCTAACACCGCTGCAGATACCCTCTCTCATATAGCCGCGGTTGCCTCTTCATCTGCAACCATCGACTGGGGCCTCATTCTCCTCCACACAGCAGAATGATAGCGAGCTCACCGCTTTTCTGGAGAACCCCCGTTCCCTCCGACTACGCCTGGCGCCCCATCCATTGTCATCTGAGGCCCTGTGGTGCAATGTCTCAGCTGACGTTCCCCACCCTTTTGTACTGGCTTCATGGCATCGCACCGTTTTCCGCTCACTGCACATCTGTCACCCAGGCATCCGGGCTAATCAGCGCCTTCCCACCCAGCGGCATGTCTGGCCCGGAATAAACGGCGATGTTCGTGCTTGCACACGCATGTGCCTGCTCTACCAGATGACAAAAGCATCCCGGCATACCAAGAAGCCTCTCCAAGCTTTCCTTCCACCCGGCCGTCGTTTCGACCATGTTCATCTTGATATTGTGGGCCCTCTCCCAGTGTCTCAGGGTTACCGTTACATACCATGGTCGATCGTTTCACACGCTGGCCGCAGGCTATTCCCATTCATGATATCGCCGCTGAGTCGGTTGCCCGCGCTTTCATTTCTACGTGGCTTTCTCGTTTTGCTGTCCTGGCACCGTGACAACAGACTATGGACGTCAATTCAAATCCTCGTTGTTTACCTGCCGCATTCTCGGAGCAATAGATTCCTGTACCACTGCGTATCATACCTACGCAACGTCATGGTGGAACGCCTGGGTGTTCCACCATGAATTGAAGACTGGGCTGACCACCCGCCTCAACAGTGCCACCTGCGTTGATGTCTTGCCCCTGGTGCTCCTGGGTTTACCGCCTGTCATTCAGGCAGACCTTCAGTGCTCAGTAGCCGGTCTGGTGTCTGGAAGTTTTCTGCGGCTCCCTGGAGACCTCACATCAACGCAGCTACCAGTCCAGCTACGATTTGTCAACGCCTTCTGGACTGCGTTCAAGGCCTCCGGCCGCGGCCTCCACACCACAAAACAAGATTCGTCCACCCAGAGCTGGCCACCGCAACACGTTTTCGTGCACCGCGACGCAGTCCGACCTCCTTCAATACCAGCCTACGACAGACCATTCCGCGTCCTTCATCGCACCCCATAAACTGCCACTCTTCTACAGAACGGCCGCGAAGTGACAGTCAGCCTGGACCGACTTAAGCCGGCGTACCTGAGACCGCCATAGAAAGCCCCACATTTAAGCCTGTCATACCGTTTGACTGCTACAAACGGCCTTCCGTGACATTCCGACTCAGTCTACGCGGAGGGCCCTTTAGGCAGCGAGCAAATCAGATAGCATGCGAACACAAGAAAAGTAAATATAGACGGTGCTTGGCTGAGGCACGTGAAGCCACAGCTCGGGTTTCCTGCTGGCGGTCGATTATGGCTCAGCCGTCGCTTTCTTTCGTCATGTGGCAAAAGCCTACAACCACGATATGATTATGGGAGACGCCGCAGTGCAGGTCTCCGGAAATTCCGACCACCTGTTTAACGTACATCTAAACCCAAGTACACGAGCCTCATACATTTTCGCCTCCATCAAAAATACGGCCGCCGCTGCAGCTGAATATACTACCATTCTATACGTCATACTGTAGCAAAGCCTTGGAACTGAGTAATGGGTTGCGCTCTCAGTGCCTTCTAGTGGGTCGTCCTCTTTGGCTTCTCCTGAAAGGATGCCGGCTGCGCTGAGACTCCGTGGTTTGCCTTGACTCTCGCCATTACGCATTGTCACCGAGTGCCGTCTAATAAACACCTTAACAAATTGACGGAGGGCGCTGTGCTTCCATATAATGTCCCTGGAGCTTCGATCCCGTGCCCTAACATCTACCATGCCTGAAGACGCCGCTCAGCAAATGCCTTCTCCAGCACCGACCACATGTCCCGGTGTTCCTCGTATCCGCGGCCACCTATATTCACTGGTGCCGATGGCACCTACGTGGAGGACTGGCTCGCAATTTACGAGCGCGTGAGTGTACCCAATAAATGGGACGAAGCAGGCGAGTTGAGCAACTTGGTATTCTACCTCGTGATAGTGGCAAGCCTGTGGTACAACAACCACGCGTTCCATTTTGCGACTTGGTCCGATTTAAAGACCGCTGTCATCTACGTTTTAGGCCGCCCTGCAGTTCGTAAGCTTCAAGCAGAACAGCGCTTACGCGAACGAGCTCAGCAGGCCGTGAATCTTTCACAAGTTATAGCGTCCTCGACTTGTGTAAGAAAGCCACCGGCACCATGTCTGAGTCTAGATCCGGAACGTTATGAAAGGCATTGAAGACGATGCCTTCACCATGCTGCTCGTCAAAAACTCTTTAAGAGTGGCTGAGTGTTACAACGCTGTGCCAGAGCTACGAGGAGCTCCGCCGGCAGCGTTTGATTACCCGTCGCTCTCCATCACGCGACGCAGAGCTTGCGGGCTTGGCGGCCATATCTGACCAGGTAGCGTTGCTGGCAGAAGTGAAGTCACTCGTGCACGAGGGATTTTTTTTTTTTTGCGACATAGACTTGCCCTTAAGGCATAATATTTGTTTTGTATATTTGTGTTAAATGTGCGCCGTTAGGACGGTGTTGTGTATGAAGTGAAGAAGTGTCTTGTGGAATGTGTTGTCATGTATCCATCGGTCATAACTGTTTGTTTCACTGTAGCGAAGACCAGCTTGCAGGAGATGACGGGAGCGTTCCGACTGTAATCCTTGGCATGTCCATATAAGGTGGTATGCATCTGCTTGTATAACCGAACAGAACAGTACGGGCATGTAGAACCAACTGGTAAATGCGACCAGTTCCATGTTGAAATAACAGCCGGTGTAAGGGCCCACCTGCCCGAAGCCTCCTAAGCACAACTTCCTCCGCCCTAGTAAGGTGAAGGGGGAGAGAGCAGACACACGGTGGGATAAGAGCGCGTGTATCCTGCCGGAGAACATTTTTACGGGCACGGAGTGTATTTAGGGGTTGAGGTGGAAGGGGAATAGATGGGAGGTCTGCATTAGGGGGGCAGTGTGCCTGTTGGTCAGCAGCAATATTGTGAGGGTTCGCAGCATGGCCTTGAATCCAGTGTACCCTGATGCAAGTGGCTGTATTGCGGTTCATCTTATGGATCGCCTCGCAGATTTCCATCACCTTGTGAACTTTCTTGAGTTCCTGGATAGCCGCTAAAGAATCGGTGAATACGTCAAGTTGCTGAATTGTAGACAGCTTAGAGGTGACATCCCGCACTGCGTCATGAATGGCTTGAAGTTCCATTACAAGAGGACTGGCTTCCGTAGATAGATAATGCTGGTGACCACTGATGAAATTATGCGTGGTGCTTAGGAATGATGTCCTTCCGCCGTCTTGTAGGATGGCAGCATCTGTATAGACTTTGCAGATGTTAGCGCATGGTGCATCGATGATAGAGCGTTCTTCAATAATGTCTGATGTATCGCTACGCCGTAACATGGTTGTCTTATTAGATGTGATGGTGGTGAATTCCCAGGGAGGCATTGTATCGGACGATTGTCAAGACAAGCTCAACAGCTTCAGCAAGCCCTTGATGTACTTGATAACTACACTCGGAACGCAGGGTTGGACATTTCCGCTCAGAAATCAAGCTATGTTGTGGTGGCTAACAAGGCAGGACGCCGAAAGATCACGCAGTGCCCCTTTACATTTACACTTGGTACAGTGACAATTCCTGAGGCTTCGGAAGTCCGCATACTGGGTCTTGACATTCACCGGTCCGGCAGTGGTGCGCACTGGCTTCGAAAAGTCAGGCAGAGTTCCACAAAAGCGCTTCATCTGATTCGCCGAATTGCATCAAAAGCAGCTGGAGCTCGCACTGATGTAGCTCGACGGCTCGTACGCATAGTTCTACATCCAAGAATTGTATACCAGGCGCAATTTCAACGTTTAACTTTGGCACAGCTGGCACAGTTGGAGACCATTAACTGTGATGCCATGCGCACAATAACAGCGTTACCCCGCATCACCCCAATACCAACTTTACAGGAGCACGCCCAGCTTAACACCATTGCAGAGCTAATTTCGCAAAGGGAAAAAGCGCGTGAAATAAAAAAGCAACTTGTTCCGGTTGTTGCTGCATTGCATGCTCACTTTCAACGCGGGTCTCGTGCGCGAGGGAATTGCACGTCAGCTCTCTCTCCTGGCCCGCCGAACCGATGGCGCACAACCGACAACCGGCCCGTCTCCTCACCCGTTGCTCTCCATCACGCGACGCAGAGTTGCGGGCTTGGCGGCCATATCTGACCAGGTAGCGTTGCTGGCAGAAGTGAGGTCACTCGTGCGCGAGGGAACTGCACGCCAGTTGTCTCTCCTGGCCCGACGAGCCGATGGCGCACACCCAACAATCGGCCCATCTGGTGTGCATGCGGTTATGCCGGTCACGTGGCACGTTACTGCCATCGCGTGCGGCCGCTTCGAGTCGCGTCATTCGTCACCAACCAGTCTAGCCGTGCTTTCTACGACTCACCTCCGCCTATGTCACCGACGTCACGCCCAGCACCATCTACTCGCCGTTCTCAGTCTCCACGACGTCGCGCACTGTCACCTATGCGGCCACGTCCTGTCGCACGAGAGAAGGAAAACTAGTCGTCGCAGGCCACAAGGTAGGGCGGCGACGCTATCAAACTGTGAAAGCCCTCAGCGAACTCCATCAAATTTCATAGATGTGTTTGTGGACGGTGTTCGCGCATCTGCCCTTATCGACACTGGAGCCGCCGTATCCGTTATGGACGCAAAACTTAGCCGCCTATAGCGAAAAGTGACGACGCCTCTTTCTCGAATATTCCTCCGTACCGCAAGCTCCCAGAGTATTAAGCCTACAGCAGTATGCCCTGCTGGCGTCGTCATTCAGGACGTTCTGTACGACGTCGAGTTCATAATTGCTGCATGCTCTCACGACGTCATCCTGGGATGAGATTTTTTCTCCCACCACGACGCCGTAATTCATTGCGCAACAGCCGCAATCAAACTCTCACCGCTCTCACATTAGACGCAGGCCGACAGTCCATCGGCACTGAGCGAGATCCTAGTCAAAGACGATACCGAAGTGCCTCCAAACTTGTCAACGGCTGGGAAAGGGTTACTGGTAACTTTCGCCACCGTGCAAGTCACTCAAGGCAGCACCGCCATTTTTATTACAAACACATCCCCGTACGTTGCTACGTTGGTGTGAGGAGAATGCTCGGCAGAGTGGAGTTCTGGACGCGCCCGTTGACTCACACTGTACCAGTTCCCGTACTATCAGTGCTGTTTTCACGTCTGATTCATCACCCGCTGATGTATTTGGTCCATCCATTGCTGACAACCTTACGTCGGTCCAGCGTTCCCAGCTTCTGTGCCTGTAGGAAGAATTTCGTTCTTCTTTCGATGTCGAGCAAACCTCTCGACCACGCGTCCGCTGTTACGCATAGCATCAACACTGGCGCCTAACCACCATTGCAGCAACGTCCATATCGCGTGTCTACCGCAGAACGTCGAGTAATTATTGAAGAAGTCGACGACATGGTTCGACGCGATGTTATTTGACCCTCGGATAGCCCTTGGACGTCTCCTGTTCTCGTTGAGAAGACGGTTCTCTGTGGACTTCCGACGGCTCAGCGAGATCACTCGCAAGGTTGTTTATCCACTGCACAGCCGCGAATCGACGACGCGATTGACAGCCTGCAAGGAGCAGAATTCTTTCATCCCTCGATTTGCGCTCGGGGTACTGGCAAGTATCTGTTGCTGATGACGCTCGACCGAAGACAGCCTTTGTCAAGCTCGACAGCTTGTAGGAGTTCAACGTCATGCCATTTCGGCGGTGTAATGCGCCCGCGACCTTCGAACCCATGATGCACACCGTTATGCACAACTTGAAGTGGCACACGTGCTTGCGTTACCTACACGACGCCGTCATTTTCGCTCCAGACTTCTCGACGCATCTCCAACGGCATGTTTCGACACGTTTCAGCAACGCCGACCTCGAACTCAATCTGAAGAATTGCCGATTGGAAGCACGGCATCTGACAATCCAAGGTTACGTCCTGTCCAAGGACGGAATCCTTCCCGATCTTGCCAAGCTTCGGGACGTGGCCGAATTTCCCAAACCTCCGTCTGCCAAAGAACTGCGCAGTTTCGTATACTTCCGACGCTTCATACGAAACTTCGCCACGATCATATTGCCACGCACGCCCCTTTCTTTCATGTTTTCTGTTACCGGCCCATTTCATGTGCAGCTGCTGCCTTGCGCAAAGCGCGCCAAAATGTCTGAGAAGATTCCACATTGTAGTAGATCATTTTGTAACGATTGCGCACACGACGCGAATAGTCCAGATTACTCCAGAGCTTGCGTGATGTATAAAAATACAGCGCATCCCAGCGATGTTCAGTTTTATCGACGGCAGACGCTCTGTTCGCTGCTGTCAGTGTCGTACTGCTGGAGTTTGACTCCGTTTTCCGGCTACAAGTTCGGCCAAATAAAGAGTTCCATCTTCGACACGCCGACTGCTGCCTTCGTAGACGTCACGACCCCGTGACAACATCGCGACTGACGAAGCTCCTTGAAAGTAACGGGCCCCTAGATCAGTGGTCTTCCGATTACGACAACGCGTTCGCAATGGTCCGTCGTTTGTTGACGTCTCCTCCCATACTACGCCACTACGACCCTACGGCCCCAACGGAGGTACACACGGATGCCAGCTGTGTAGGCCTTGGCGCTGTTCTTGCGCAGCGCAAACCAGGGTTCCCTGAATATGTCGTGGCATATGCGAGTCGTACGCTCACTAAAGCCGAGACCAATTACACCGTCACCGAAAAGGAATGCCTGGCGATCATTTGGGCGCTTACGAAGTTCCCAGCGTATTTGTATGGTCGCCCATTTGATGTCGTCACTGACCATCATGCACTTCTCGGAAGTCGTCGAGCTATTCGCAAAGAATGCCATGCTGTCCACCGCAGGACTACTGCTTACGACCCGCAGACGAATGGCCTAGACGAAAGCTTTAACCACACGCTAGGCGACATGCTCTCAATGACATGCGCATGTCATTGAGAGCATGTACACAAACATGCGACATGCACACAAATTGGAATGCCATTCTGCCTTGCGACCTACGCTTGTAATACCGCCCCTCAGAGAACTGCTGGTTTGTCGCTCTTATTGTTCGGAAGGCACCCGCCGCACGTACCACCGGCACGATACTTCCACACAAGCCGGATCCACCTCAGTGTGAGCCTATTTCTGACACAGCCAGGCTTGCTGAAGCGTGTCGCCAGCTTGTCAAGACCTTTACAGTGCACGAAGAGCGGCAGAAGAGCATTCGCGGTGACACCCCCACTTCTGAGACCACGTTCCTCCCTGGAGCGCTCGTATGGCTCTCGGTCCCTACCACTGCAACTGGTCTCTCTTCAAACTACTGCCGAAATACGAAGGCCCCTACCGTGTCGTCGAGCGCACATCCCCGGTTAACCACGTGATCGAATCCATCGAACCACCTTCGGACATGTGCCGTCGAGGGCACGACATTGAAAACGTGAAGCGCCTCAAAGCCTACTATGACCCGCTCATAGTGACAAGCTGCTAGGTCGCCGGGCGGCTCTTTTCGTACCCCGGGTAATTTAGCGAAGCCTTGGAACTAAGTAATGGGTTGCGCTTTCAGCGCCTTCTAGTTGGTCCTCCTGTTTGGCCATTCCTGAAAGGACGCCACTCGTAGAGTCCGTCCTTTGCCTTGACTGTCACCATTGCGCATTGTCGCTGAGCGCCGTCCAATAAACACCTTAACAATACGATCATGACAGCTGTCCTCCACTTGCAGGAGGCAATTCAGCAGTGCACCCATTCAAGCTGAATGCCCTGGTTTCCTCATCCAAAGCCGTCACAATGAACGGCGTGACCAATAACAAAAGCGCTCTGTAAGCGCGCAGGCACTTCACCTTTAATGTTAGCCCTGTGGATTTCATAGTCTCGAGCACGGTCTGCAGCCTTCAGGGGGCTCGTCAAAAGCATGCTGCGAAAATGACGACAGTCATTCCGACAATCTCTTTAGCTAGGCTACTCTGCTCTTCGTCTAATTTCGGCATCAGACTCGAGCACACAATCCAGCGGCGGCGGTGCAAGTCCATCTGTTGCTAAGGGGGGCAGACTGCCACTCGTGCACCGCTCAACAATCTAGCTAAGGCGACAACGCCGTGGCTTGAAAACGCTTGAAAGTGACGTATGTCAGCTAGAACGCGATGGCGGTGGCCTGGCCCCCGGCTTCCCGAGAGGCAGCACTAATGCTGGCAACCACGCCAGTCACCAAGACCTCGTTTACGAGACCTAATATCTGCCTTATTCTGCAGCTTGCGGATCCACAACACTTGAAATGTGGTTCTGGCTCGGGCGCACTTCGTCGCTTGGTGATCGTCAGTGCACCCGCCATCTGATGCCCCAGAAGCGGGTCTTGGCACAGGGTTTTATGAATTGCCGAATTGGCTGGGTGTTCATATTGGGGCTGACTGTACGCAATTGCGGTTCTTGTTCCGGAAAAGCGTGCAGCTGTTAGAGCACCCAAGCGTACCGCCAGATGCTCAGCCAGCGGATTATCACGCGTGCACCGGCTGCCGGTCGATCAAGGAGGGAATGGAGGTGCTTTCACGACCGCCAGCCTCCATACGCCTGCCTGAAGCGGCACCTTTCATTCTCGGTCGGTCGACAGCAAAGTTTCCAATAACGCTGACACAAAAAATCGGTTGTGTTCAGTCCCGTAGTTTGCACACCATGATCATTGACTAACAGGACTTAATCACTGTCACAACAACCTTGATTTTATATTAGACGAGTAGTACAAGAGCCGAGTGTGTTACGGGACGTCGAAAGCTTCATCTGGCTGGCATGCGACGAAAGGACGCGGCTACATTTGCCACGACGTGATGAAATGGCACAGGATTCAGTGCATCCACAAGCGAAAAGGGCTAAATAATGACGGCCAACGTTTTTTGCTGCGCCAAAGCAAACGCATCAACCGTACGGCCATGGCTAAATCGCCTACTCAGAAATAGTGCTGGTCATTTTGGTGACAGGGAGCAAGCCGACTTTTAAATTGCGCATGGTGTTGGTAGCTGAGGCTGGAGGCGATCCTGGGGCGCAGCATCGGGGTACAGTGCCCATTTTTGGCTCGTTTCTCAACTAATGTTAAAACCGAAAAGGCATAGACTGGCGGTTGCTTTGCCATCCTAAAAGAAAATAGCTTTAGGGCATTTTGCTAGTGACAGTCTATCGGAACAGCGCGAACACCGCAGCAGAGATGCAGACCTCCAGGTGATCGAGTGTGAGAACCGGGTTTCTGGTAAAAACCCTTGTGTAGGCACCACATATAGGGTATAGACAAAAAATAGTGAGCCATTGCACCCACGTGTAGTTGCGTAACAGGTACACTCACTGCAGAAATGCTGGCAAGTCTAAGCGGCATTGATGTCGAACGTCACCCCACATGACGTCACCCCACATGAGTGATGCTCATCATATCGAACGGTGTATCACGACTTCTTCGTGGGAAGGCCAACAATTCAGCTGAAATGGGCAGGTATAAGGCGACCTGCATGCGAAACACAAACCTCTATCACGCATATTTTGCTTTCCCAGGAGAGACGAGGCGCCCCGCGTGAGATGCTGCTGATATGATGGCCACAAACATGTACGCACAGCAGAACTCACTACTACCGTCTTATTGAGAAAAGACACCGTCTTCGCTCGAATTACATTCCCTGCAACGCCATTGCCAGAGAAACGCAGGACGATGTGTCTCGCATATTTAGGAGTCCTATAATGGGACGCCTAGTACATCGAGGACCACAAACGCCACTGCAAGATCGCGAGTCGTGAATACAGGGTTGCGCAAAACGCAGTCGGCGTCTTGGCGACGCCAATAGCTAAGGTTTCCTGTATGGCGTGCGTGCTATTTCGAAATAGAAGGAATGTGGCTTCACGTGCCTGAACCTTTCAGGAGCGAGCAGCAAGTAGCGACCACACCACGTTCAACCGCCGGCGAATCGGTCCGAAAAGCGGGCAGGAAGCGGCGACCAAACGACGCTCAATCGCCGGCGGATTCACCGCTGACACATCAGCGCGTCTAACTATCGAGAAGAGCAAGTAGCAACTAGCGTCCCGGCCACGCAGAAACGTCGGCGAACCAAACTGTGCAAGCAACAACCGGCGACCAAGCGACGTCCAACCGCTGCGAACCTTTCGAAAACGTAGCAACACATCCGCCGACGCCGATGAACGAGCACCGACTACCGAGCACCCGAGCCGCCCGAGGGCCCGAGCACGCGAATCCTCTTCGCAACATCACTCCACCGCCCGCCGCGACACTGGTGACGCTCTCGGCGGACACGATTATTGCGCCTCGTGGGCTGGTATGGTGGCGCCACCGCTCGGTCCACTTGGTGAATCGAGAGAAAAAAACAGGATATCTATGGGATATCTTGTTCTTTCGAAACGCCATAGGAGCCAATGCATTTCCAGGGCATTTGCGATCCTGATGCGCTGTTACAACGCCGTCTCTCGAGTGCACGCCACGCCGACGACGAACGAACCACGATAGCAAGCGTCTTCCTTCGATACGAAAAAATAATAAACTCTCCAGCCACTTATAGTCCAAACTATAAACTGACCCGACGTTTCGGGACCGATTCGGTCCCTTCCTCAGGGGTGACTGTTCGGCCGGCTCCGAAGCTAGCGACTTTTTATGGTGGTGTCCCCCTCACCATCGTTCTTCTTCCCGCCGTTCTTGTTGCTGCAGTGTTTTTTCCACTGGCTCCGTAGACCAGGGGCGTAGCCAAGGGGGGGGGGGGGTTCAACCCCCCCCCCCGAAATTTTTCAGTTTTGCTTGCGTACATAGGCATGCACACATACAAACGCACGCACGAATATACATAAAGTATGGTTCAACCCCCCCCCCCCGAAAAAAATGTCTGACTACGCCCCTGCCGTAGACCGTGCTCGTACACACTCGATAAGGTTCGAGTTGAGCGGTTAAGATTTCCAGGTGTTGTTTGGATATGCCAGGACTCTAAAACTGTCTTTTTGTGCGGCTGCCTTCCGTGTCGATGACCCGGGCGTCGTCAAAATTGATACGATGGTCCATCTTTTCGCTGTGTTCTGCGAGAGCGTTTCGCGCAGCGTTGAAGCTACGCACGTCGTTTCGATGTTGCCGCATCCTATCGGGAAGTTTTTTGTCTCACCGATGTAAGTGGCCTCACAGACCGTGCATGGAGCCCCGTAGACTAACCCGGGGATTCTTTCTTTTGGCAACCGGTCTTTTGGCCGTGGCAACAGTCGCCCGATTGTTGAAATATAAAGGGGCCATGACACGGTCGCCCAAAGATTTGTGGTTGTCAGCGAAAACTAGAAGTAGAGGGTCTGTTATGCCTTACGGATTTCAAAAGTGGGCCGTAAAAGACTATTTCAGTGCAAAACAAGACCTAGAAGTTGCCGGCTGTAAAGCCCGCCCACCGCCGGCGACCGCCATTTTGCTATGGCGCGTGTGACGTCACGTGCAGCACGGAACGAAGCCGTCGTCTTCTACCAAAGTTTCAGCCGCTGCAAATCGTTCAATTTCAGTGCCAAGCTGAAGAACGCTCAAATATCTCGATATCAGGTGCAGCTGACCACGGAACAATATCGTTCGCCGCAGTGCAGAGGCTTGCACAGCTAGCTGCTTGTTACGTCACGGCTCGCGAGTGCACCAGTGTTGCCTGACTCTCGGGCCGCTCGGGTGTTTATAAAAATATTCGATTATAAATTAAGCTCGACTTAATGCGCTAAAATTTCGCCAGCTTATTTGTGAATGCACAAGGATTAATCCACATAACACAGATTATGATGGAAAATTGGGTGTCATGGCCCCTTTAATATATAGACAGTAGCGACACTCTCCTCCATATCCTCTCCAAAGTGTCCAATCCTCCTCTCCCAAGTGTCCAAACATTATCTATATCCTCTCCCAAACGGCCACCGTGCGGGCGCCGGTCCCATAACCCGGCTTGCGCCACTTTCCTATCAAGAATGTTATGTCACGCTGATAACGCGCGCGTTTCCCGGGCGACGGCCCGTGAAGTGGGGAGGTGGATGGCAGGAGAGGAGGGTGCTCGGCGTGGCGGCTCGGTTAAAAGAAAGACGGTACTTTCCCAAAAATATCCAGGGACTTTATGTTGAAACGGGTTCGTGCGCCACCTGGATGCCCCCCTTCCCCAGCACTCTGGACATTTGCTCGCTGATTCCCGGAACGTATGGGACCGAGATGCGGTAGGAACGTTTGGGGGAGGCTTTATTGTTAGTGTCACCCTTTGCAGAAGAATGCAGGTGGGGGGCGCTTTCCCGGCCGTCACGTTGCTGGCGTACTCGGCGAATAAAATTCTTCGGGTACCCATTGTCCAGGAGGTCGGTGGTGATCGCTTTTTCTTCTTTTCTCCGTATTTCTTTGGAGCTGCAGATGGGCCCTGCGCGATTCAGGAGTGTGTTGACCACTGATGTTTTGTGAGCGGTCGGGTGGTTAGAACTGAACTGCAGATATCGTACGGTGTGGGTAGGTTTTCGGTACACCGAGAAGCTCAGACGTCCTTTCAGCCCCGCTTCTTGCCGTTTCACTAGCACATCCAGGAAAGGAAGAACGTTGCTCCTTTCACGTTCCACAGTGAATTCAGTCGCCGGTTTCATTGAATTTAGGTGTGCCAGGAAACTGTCGATGTTAGACTCCTTGAGCACGCAAAAGACGTCATCCACATATCACAAAAATATCTTTGGTGGTTCAGCGAACGTGTCCAAAGCTCGTGTTTCGATGTGTTTCATCGTCAAGTTTGCCGTTGAGGGCCTGAGGCTGAAATCGCGGCTCCCATGGCGGTTCCATTTGTTTGTGGGTAGAATTCACCTCCGTTAGAAAAATGTGTTGCGTTGAGGCAGAACTCCATCAGACGGCACAGTTCGGATCCGTGCTGAAGTTCGTCCTTTCGCTGAGGTTCTCATCTCTCTCCAGGGCGGCTCGGGCAGCTGAGACCGCGAGGGGTACGGGCATACTCGTGAACAGCGAAACTACATCGAATGACACGAGGCTTTCGTCACTGCTGATTGTGAGCTCCGACATACGCTGAACAAAATGGGTGGCGTTTCTTACATGTGTGGCTGTCTTCCCCACTAGTGGTGACAGGGTCCTGTGTAGATGTTCGGGCAGCATGCGAAGTGGGATGTTCTAAATCAACTATCGGGCATAGCGGTATCCCCGGCTTGTGGATCTTTGGAAGGCCGTAGAATTCCGGCGCAGAACCATTTCTGCATATGAGGCGTAAGTAAAGCGTTCTTGATTTTCGGTGGTCTTTGAAGATGTCAGCCAATAGCTTGTTTAGCTCCCGTTTAATCCTGGGCGTGGGGTCTTTCGTGAGTTTCACGTATTCAGGATTGTTCAGAAGGTTTTAGATGCGAAGCAGCTTTTGCGCTGGGCTTTGTCCGTAGTTCCATTGGCGACCGTCCGCTTTCTAAAACCTACCATAGCCATCAGTAACATATTGAGCGCGCTCGAGCCAAGGAGGAGTCTTCGTCTTGTTCTTCGACCGCCTTGGTGATGATACGTGCAGAGCACTTTAGGGGCCCACGCTGCCGTATGCTGTCCTAGCTTGGCGTAACGCAGACGTAACCACGTGTGGTGGCACACGCTAGCGCGTTCGGGCCTGTGTAAGGGGCTGAGTAATACGCTGTGGCCTCTCCCCAATACTCTCTCAGCAATCATGTGATGGCATAGGCGAATGAGATTCTGCAGACGCGCGATGAACCCGCGTGGCGTGCTCCAACAAGAGTTCGGGACGAGTAACAGCAACAGCAACTACAGTCAATTCATAGTGTTCTCCACATGCAAGGACGCGTTAACATCGGGCATGGTGCCCGTGATGAACGGAACTTTAAGTCGACCCATGCGCTGCTTCGCATCCCTACAGGGTGCCCTTGAGTGGGAGATGGTGAACTTTTTTTTATCTTGTCTTCATAGAATTTTCGATCAAGTATAACGGTCGAATTACCTTTGTCTGCTGGTAGACAAAGGTAATGCCAGACCGATCTCTGTCGAATATGTTCACATTAAAGTCTTCCTTCGACCATTTCGGTTATATCCCTTATCGCCCTTCTGCATTTGTTTGCAGTGGGAGCGGACGCCCTGCAGACTGCTCTCACGACACAACCGACGTTGCCTGAGCTGTTGTTTTTGCGTCCCGTTTCGCGATGGCGTTTAGCCGTGTGCCCTCGAGGTAGAGTGTACTAGAATAGTCTAGTACACTCTACTCGAGGGCTGCAGAAAATAGTGCCACTATACCTTCATTGTTAAACTACTTCTCTCTCGACGATGGCGGGTGCATTCGTCGCCTTTGTCGCGTTGACTGGCACGAACGTAGCGACATCGAAATACTGCTTAAGCTATGGCCACAGGTAGGGCGATGAGCCTTGGTTTCGATCAACTGTCATGAGATCAATGCTTCAGCCGACTCAGTTGTAGACATTTCTTCGTGAATCGTAGAAATAAGACAGCATGGCCTCCAATCGTTCTTCCGTGAGAGTAACTAATGTGCCTGGTTCTTGGCGTCGCAGCAGTTGGATTACATGAATGCAGGAACTGGTGCTACATTTTCGGAACCATTGAAACGAACCCAACCCGTACGACAGTGTGCCAGAATATTCAAGCGCGCGGCACTCGTACGAATAACAGAGAGTTTTTCCCAAGGAGCATGGGGACCCAAGAAGTTTGCGAGCCGCCAGGGCGCATGCGCAGAACCCAAGCCACTCTTGGGCTCTCGCGCTAACGTTGACCCAAGATCCAAAAATCGAAAACTAGCGTGGGTCCCTACGGCGTCTTGCGTCACCAGGGAGACGACGCAGACGCAGCGCGGGCCACGGCCGCATGCAGCAGAGTTTGATAATTGGGTCCCGCGTCTCGCATTATTTTTATACGGAGTTTTAGTTGAGCGTCTGTAACAGCTCTGCGGTCGCAGCCTGCCATTGCGAATGGCTGGCAGCCTGCGTCCGCCAAGCTGTTGCGGACGCCTAAATAAAACTGTCAAATTTCGCCACGTGTGCGCCCTGTGCGTTTGAGCCAACGCAGCCATCGTTTGACCCAATTATCAAACTCTGCTGATCCTCTGAACGCAAGAGCAGTCTACCCAACGTAGTTTGGGGACGCAGTGTCTTGGGTCCCGAATTCTCTGTCTGTCTAATATCGAGTGATGTTACCGTAAACATATCATATTCTTTACATCGCGCGCCAACTCCCGACCACTCCACATTAACAATTTTTATCGTTTTGCGTCGGCAGTGTTGCATTGCAAATGAAACACTTTTTCGCAAAGAAATCCCAACAAAACAGGAGTTCAGGGGAAGATGGAGGCTTCAACTGATAAAAAGTCCTTCAACAGGAAATGTCGCTGGAGGCCTCGTTTCGTGAACTGGACTTCTCTTCGTCAAGGCAGCGACTGCCTTCCTTACCAGCGTGTATGTGCACGCATTGCTCACTTTCTCCGGCCACAAAAGTGGAAGAGGAGGGCGAAGGTATGTGCGCAAACGAGTGAACAAAAAAAGAATACTGCCGGGCGCAGCTTGCAGTGGCGGCGCAAGGCTAAAGTCACAACGGAGCTGACCGGTTCCTAGCTGGTTCTGGCCACAGGCAGTGATGCCAAGTTATACGAAGTAATGCTGCGATATACGAAGTAATGCCAAGTGATGCCATGTTCGAGTCAAGTCCAGCACAGTCGCCTCCTGCCATTTCTGCCGTACTACGTCGTGGACCATAGGCGTGCGCACGGGCGGGGGGGGGGGGGGGCAGGGGGGATTCACCTAAGAGGGGTGACGGAGCAAAGTCATCCCCACACATTGACAGAATAGGGAGGGGGGGTGCAATGCCAGCGCCATACATTGACATAATTTGGAGGGTGGGGCGCTGCGACCAATCTTCGCCTCCCCTGAAGGGCAACACTGCGCACGCCTATGTCGTGGACTACATTAAACGAGCCGACTCCAGCAGTCTCGCTTGGCAGCGCGTCGGGATTTCCGGTAGGCGGCTTCCTCATCGGCAGTGCGAACCTTCTTCGATCGCCCCTTGTCGGCGTCTGGCGCCGCGCGCCGCCGCCACGCGCCGGCTTTATACACAACGAAGGAGCGCATGCGCAGTTGGCCGTAACTTCACGTCTGGCGCGACAGAGCGGCTGCGCGCAGCGTCCAGGCTGGTGGCGGAGCAGTGTATGGAATAGCGAAGCAGGCGCACAGCTTCGCAACCGTTTCCTAGGCACAGGGCGGTGACCTCGTCGCGGCGCGGAGTTCTTTTTGTTTGCTTTGGACAGAATATGGCCGGCTTAAACAGATGTGCTGTTAAAATGTCCCTCTTTCATTTACCTCTTTCTTGTCGCACTTGCTCTCTCGTCCTCCTCCACTTTGGTGGCTGGGAAAGAGTCCACACGTGGACAGGAGACCCTTGATGATTGCCCTGACCCCAAAGCCGTGAATATATCAGAACTACCTCACAGGCATATTCGCTCATTGCGAAGCAGTAACGCTCTATAGCAGTGTCCACCAGTACAGCTGGCTGCCCTGTACTGTTGTCGTCGAGGGCACGGGTGGTCCGCCCCTGGCTTCTGAAAACGCATTCCTTTCGGTCTGTGCAGTCGCATTGCCATTCTTCAGCAAGAAAAGCTGTATTTTCTATTGCCAGCCTGTAAGTGTGACGGAATGCTTCTTCCTCAGAGTTACTATATATATCCGAACCGCCCTACTACTTTATGCAAATTCCGACGGATCCTGGTTCAGTTTTTCGCTTACAGTTGTACAGGCGAGTCCACTGTTAGAGGGAACACTTGCGTTCAGGGCATGTTCGGAGTTCGCTCTCTTGCAAAAGGTTTAATTTGCATAAGACTACTGGTGGTTGACAGTTGCGACTCCTGACAGAACAGCGTCATGCACGAAGTTTCCCCATCCACCTGCAGTTAGGAGGCCAGCAATATTAAGGGTGCTCATTCGAGTGTTCCCTTTAACAGTGGACCGTACTGTACCTGAAAACAACAGGCAAGTTAGTATATGCACCCTACACTGAAAACGACAGACAAAAAGAAGTGTTCGAATTATGAAAATGCTTACAAGTATGTAATATATTCATCCACTCAATTTACTTATGCCGCAATAGCACGAAGTGTTCCTCACAATAAACCCAAGCCATAGGCGGCGAAGCACTGCACCTACCCTCTTCTACGCTCTCTCCACACACGCGGGAGCTCCGCCGAGCTCCCGCGATGCAAGCGCCCTCACACGCCAGAGCGCGCTCCTCTCCACTCACTCTCCACTACTCCGCCCACACCACCTGCTCCGGTTGCTAGGGGCGAGGATAATCGCGCGCGCCCGCAGCTGTTGCTATGGGAGAGGGAGTGAGAGCGGAGAGATAACACTTGCCAGCGCGCGGACACCGACAGACGCCTGACATGCCCCGACTAAGAAATGCATTCGCATTTAAAAATTATGTTCTCAGTTAAGGCAGTACAAGCATCAAACGAACATGCACACTTGGCTGGTTCAACTCCAGTACAGCTCACATGAATTTAACAAGCAATGCGGAAATATTAATCACATGCGCTCAAATCCAAGCACTCGAGAACATTTCAGAACGGTTAAAGTCCTTTCATGTTCACGGACTTTAAGAGTCCCTCCACGTAGACTTTATCGCTGAAGAGTTCTTCGCAGTCGATGATCGCACATATCCTCGGCGACACTCTTCAAAACTTTTCACTGCTCCCACGGCGTCACCTCACGATACTTTAAAGATGTACTGACGGCACTAATCATATAAGAACACGTCCTCTCTGACCGACCGAACCACACTCTCACTGAGCATTTTCACTCCGCTCACTCACTCACTCCCGGACTGCCCCTTGGTCGCCGCGCACCTATTATATCGGGTCGCGCCTGGTTTCGCGAAGCTTCTGGGTGCCTCCTCTGCACTTAGCACAGCGAAAGCTTAAGAGCGAAATCCTTCTCACACTTTTGTCGGGCGGCGGCGTCTCTCTACTTTGAATCATCTCTCCTTTCCTGACCTTTCCAGCTTTTCCCGAGCGTTTGATCCGAGCGTGCAGGTTGTCGGCGGCCGTCTTGAGAGGGTGAGGGGCCATGCTTTTGGCGCCTTTTGATACTTGTTTTTTCGTTGCGCATGCTCCCGTCGGCGCCGGGATGTCAGGTCGTTTGAAATTGGCGACGCGCGCCTAAATATGCGCTTGTTCGTAACAGCGCCTGTAGTCAGTTCGCCACAGCTACCGTCATGCTGGCCAGGCTGTGTGCATCCATATTCGTTGTCACTCGACGTTGATTATGTATTTACGCTCTAGCCTCAAAAATGCAGAGCCAACCACAGTCTTCCTGGATCTTGTACAGGCTGAGGACGCAACAGCAACAGGCATAAAAGATGCCTTACCTACGTGTTTGCATTCGCACAGTCTCACGGTGGACGTGCTGAAGGACAAGCTGATCGCATTTGCATCGGACGGAGCTTCAGTTATGCTCCGGAAACAATCGGGCTTAGCGAAGCTCCTTGAAGACTCATTCCCTGACCCAGGGCCGTACCCAGGAATTTTTTTCGGGGGGGGTTTGCGTGTAGAACGGCTGCCATTTTTTAAGATTTATACTGGCTTATTTTTGTGAATAAATCAAGTACATCGCTTACTTGTAATAATTCGATGGTACTTTTCAATTATTTGTACCCAAATAAAGAAATTGGTATGTCAACCTCAAATTCTGGTTAAAGCAAGAAATAAGTTTGGACAATAGCACCACCAAAGCCGGGGACACCGCGACCAACGGCTCCTGATGAAGTAACACAATGTAACCACGGTACAAAAACGGTATGTATGTGTTACAAGCTGCCACTCTAGCGTCGCCAGCGCGAAGTCGGCGACGGGAATGGCAGCAGGTTAGGTCGTTCCGTACGTAAGCAGAGACAGTGAAGAGATCAGAGACGTGTGTGGGGAAAAACAAAACTCTAGTGATATTGCAGCACGAGGAATCTAGTACAACACTTAATACCAACTAACAAAATACATATAAAATCAATAAATCAGCTTACAAGAGAGAAGTATTACAAACTACACAAAACTAACCAACAATAAAACTACAGATGAGAAAGTCCGAAGGTATAAGCAGGTGAAGGGATACCTGTGATGACCGGCAGCTTCGAGTCCACGACGATCGGATGCAAGAAGTCAGAGAGAGTTCTGGCACAACTGCGATGTCGGCGGTGTTGCAGCGCTGGTGTTTCCGGTAGGCTAGTGCTTGAAGCCGATCTCGGGCAGGTTGAACTTACTCGAGATTCAAGTACCGATGCCTACGTTACAGACGTTAATTTCGCGTCACAACTAGACGAATGGCTAAGTTAGGTGGCCAGCCGATACGGAGCCACAACCACTTAAGGGATACTTCTTGATCTCCTTCTACACCATGTTGGTCAGCAACTAGACTGCTTAGCAAGGCGAAATCCTGCGCTTAAATCGACCTCCGTGTCCCCTCATTCTCGTCCTGGGGGAAAAGAGACCTCTACATGGGTCCAATCATGCACGTTTCATTGTTAGAAACTCCACCCTAAAAATATATTGACCGCGTCCCTTTTTAATTAGGAGAGGGTCCTCAACTGAGCGAGAGTGACAACCTGTTGGGGTTCTCTCATACGGCTTGTCCACAAGCAGTTTTGCCCGTGGGAATGGTCAGTTTCCTTGGTTTCAGCCGGTGCGTCTTGCAGTCTACAGCTGGTTCGGGGTGCATCGCGGCCTTTGACGACCCTGCCGACGCCGCCGTAGGTACAAAGGATCAAACATCGGCGACTAACGTTTGAAGAAGAACACCCCATTCAGTACTTCCCTGCACTAAAGACCAGTCTTTTCATGAGCGAACGGTTCCACCGGTCAGCGGGGGAGTGCGGCGCCCGTTAATTTGCCGTTACGCCGGGTCGCAAAAATGGCAGTCCGTGACAGTATGTATGCAAGCAAGCAAACAAGTCGCCCGACATTCCGATCTTCTTGTTACCGTTCGCACATTCTGCTTGCTGGATAGTTTCCTCGTAATTGCGAAAGAATAGAAGGGTTGAAGCTTGGGCTAGCTGGGTTTAGCTTTTAATCGACTCTTGAAACATAGAGGGAAGTTTAAACGAGGAAGTTTTTCCTTCTCGGCAACTTGCAAAATTCTGTGAGGACTTGTTCTGGGGTCACTTGAAGTTCTCGATGGATGCTGAGTAGTGCTAGTCCGGTCAATCTGTCGTTGTTCATATGATTTCGAAGGTAGCTCTTCAGCCTTCTCAGTGTGGAAAAAGTCCGTTCCGGGGTCGACGTCGACACGGGTAAAGTCGCCAGGATAGAAAGTAGGCTGTGGATGTTCGGAAAAAAGTCGCGGTTGCACATCTCTAAGGCCTGTAAAGCACAAGCTGGGCGATTCTTTTCTTCGATCTGGCAGCATTTGTTCACCCACAGTGTGAACTCTGCTTCGATGACATTAGCGGAAGGAATGTCGCCAAGGTAAAACTGCACTGCATCATCAATATCAGAAAGGCTAGCCGATGCGCAGAATTTCGGCAGCAGCATGTTAAGGCCAACCACGACCTTCTTATGGGCATCGAACCGGTCTCTTAATTGATTTTCGAAGTCAGCCAGCAAAGGCAAATACACATTCCTCCGGTAGTACTCTTCGGGAGTAGCAGAAGGTACGTTGCTTCTTTGCATCTGCCTTCCAGTGATGCGTGGTAGGGCCATCTCAACATTTGTGATCTTCAGCAAAGAGAGCGACTTCAGAAAAATCTTATTAAATTCCGTTTCCGCACTAGCCCTTTTGTGGAAAGAACGTCTATAACATTATTTACGTGATCGCACGCTTGAGCCAAGTCACAGTCAATTTTTTGAAGAAACTTGCAAAGTGGCAGTGTCAAAGAGAAGAGGTCGCTACAGATCTGAAGCGAAACGACAAACTCGGGCTTCGTAATGGCATTGAGCAGTTGAGAAGCTTTTGATGAAGTATCAGATGACGCGGCCTCTTCTTCCAAATATTCCAGGAATTGTACAATAGGCACGTACAGTTCAAGGAAACGCTGAAGTGCATCGTGACTCTCTACCCACCTTGTTTGGCAAAAGGAGAGAACTGATTTTCTTTTTTCTTGTGTTAAATCTTCTACTTTGTCTCGCAGTTGGTTCGTCCTCTGTGGCGAAGCTCTCACAAACGTACAGGTTGAGGATACAGTTCCCAAAGAGTTGCGGATGCTGGGGAGTTTGCATGCGTGAAGCAGAGCAAGGTTCAACGAGTGGGCGCTACAATGCACGTACAACGCTTTGGGCGCTGTTTGACGAATGAAGGCTTGAACACCGTTAAGGTGGCCGCTCATTGATGCCGCGCCGTCGTATCCTTGCCCACAAAGTAGGTTCAGGTCAAAGCCATGACCTCTAAGGCTGTTCAGGATTGTGCTCGCCAGCGCCTTGCCAGTGAGATCGTACACGGGAACGAAATCTACAAAATCTTCTTTAAGTATGGGCACTCCCGACGTGTCGTGTCCAACGTACCTTACACATAGGGAAATGTGGGCGGTGCGAGATATATCAGTGGCCTCGTCAGCTAGAACTGAAAAACACGAACCTGAGTTGACGTTTTCAACTATCTTTCTTTGTATGATTTTACCACAGAGGGTGATCAACTCATTTTGAATTTTTGGGCTCGTGTACAGCGCATTCGCCGGAGATGTTTCCATGTGAGCTCTCAAGGCGGCATCTCCACATTTTGCTCTCATCCTAAGCAGTGCGCGGAAATTTCCATCATTTTTCAATGGCAGCACTTCAGACATATTTATCGGACCAGAGTCGTCTGTGCCGCGAAGCGGTACTTCTTGCCTGCCACAGAAAAGGATTGTTTCTATTATTGGCAGCAAGTTCTTGCGGTTTTCTTCCGCCTGCTTTTTAAGACCGTGGTCAAGTTGTGTTAAGATGTCATGCTGTGAGCGGGACCGGACTGCTAAAAAGTTCTCCGATAGCGTTGTTGACATGGCGTGATAACTGCTGGATGCGTGGCTCTTAAAGGCGTCCATGGCTTTCTTGTAATTGGTGAACTCCTTAGTTACAAAACAGCCCAAGCGCTGGTGCTCCCCTTTTCCTGCACACTCGCTTGCGAAGGACTACGCAATATTTGCATAATGCTCCTTGAAGCTTCTCTGAATAAACAAGCCATGGGTAACGATCTACCCAGTGAGGTTGGAACTTCAGATTCCTTTTCCCTGTGGCTGGATAATCATAGTTAGCCGGAGGGGTCCACGGATTGAGCAGCAGCTTCTCCGTCGTCTCTGGATCATTTACATTATTGCTTTTCGAGACAAACAGTCCCAAGTCCAAAATATTCGCACTCGTCGCACAGAGGGGAGGCGAACCAGAATGTGTAGGTGCCATGCCACTCACCTTCCTTGGGCATTGCCCAGTGGTAAGGCGTCACTTTGCCCAGCGTTGACTGTAGAACAAAGGTCACTTGAGTTGCACTGCGGCCACCATCATTTTCCGGCGGCGCATGGGTGTCCTGCTTGTGTTCGTTCTCAGGTGATTCACATAAACCGGTGCATTCTCCTGAGTCGCTACAGAAGTTCCGACGCGCTTGGCTTTCCACCAGTGCTGAGGAGGGCGAAGTTTTATCCTTCGAAGGAGGCGGTTCTTCTCCGTCCGCTTCATCGGTTCGAACTTTCTTGAAGTAAGACGCAAGACTCCTTTGCTTCGTTGTTGCAGAGTGTCTTTTCATTTTGCTGCCGCAATCCTGTGCACGCACACAGAAGTGGCCAGTGGCTCCAAAAAGACGTTTGCGACTGCTTCGACTGCCTGGCGTGAACGGCGGGCGATGTTTTTCTTCCTCTCTTATCCACTTTACAGTGGCTAGAATGTAGAAGTGTGATGAACGCGCCGGCTCCCGCGTGGCGCATGTGTTTTCTGAACGCCGCTACAGCTGGTGTGCATGCAGGACCATTATTGTACTCCCGCTGCAGCAAACTGGATTAACGCTACTTAAAGACCTTTTCACAGAAGACTCCATGGGCACTCCATACTCCCCTTAATATACGTGAACCCCCCAAGAATGCACTGCCGAGACATTTGCACTCCCGTGGTACAGTCCAGAAAGCAGGTGTTGCTCCGTTCCTGTGAAAAAGTCACCTTTTCACAGACGGCTCCCTGGGCGCCTGCATAATTCTCTCTGGGCTGCGCTAATTAAATAGCCGTGACCCCCCAAAAATGCACTTTGTAGGCTGTGACGTCAGCCTCTGTACTCCCGCGCGCAGCCCAGCTTGGCGGCGTTTTTTCTCTCCTGTGAAAGTTGACCGCTGGTGCCGGATTGTGTGCCGGCTGTATCCTCGCTTTGTGTGCTTTGTAGGGAGGCGCATATACCTTGTGTGTACAGAAGAGGTAGATTTCCTTGCGTGTGGTTAAGGTTGTTCGAAGTTGCTCGGATATGCCAGTCTTTCAGTAGATGTCATCTTCGATGATTCGTTTCGGTGGCGAAGACTACAGTTTGAGAAAAGTTTACCCTGCAGCCTGCGTCCTCGGAATGCGCCGCTGAGTTTTTCCGCTTAGGGGTTTCGTTCCCTGGCAAATTTGCGCACGTCGTGTTGGTGTTGCCGTTGCTGTCGAACTGTTTACTTTCACAGAAGGAGACGCGCTTTTCGTAGAAACCCAAAGCCGACACGTGCGGTCCGCACAGACGGATAACTTCTCCAGCGGCAATGCACAAGGAAAGCATCTGGAATCAATAAGGAGCTGCTACGGGGTGAAAGACGAAAAAGAAAAGACTCGAAGGAACGCGAGGGCGAAGTGCAAAGCTGTACAAATAGGGCAGGTGCGCGTGCGGGGGAGGGAGCGCTGAGGTGTTCTGGTAGGTTTGAAGAAAGGAAGAAGAGGGAAGCAATGCCAGGAAAGTTGCAGTGTAACTTTGGCAGCTGGGGGTCGCTGTGAAGGCGTGTAAATATTTAGTATCACCCGAAAAGTTAAAGCATCAAAAAAATTTCGGGGGGGGTCAGAACCCCCTCAACCCCCCCCCCCTAGTTACGGGCCTGCCTGACCTCATAACATGGCACTGCTCCGCACATCGTTTAAAACTATCAGTCGGAAACTCTGTTCGAGATGTGGAAGGGATCAACCACTTTAAGATCATCATGGATAAGTTGTACTGCTTGTACAGCAGTTCCCCGAAAAAGAGCAGGGAACTTGAAAGCAACACGTCACTTTTGAGGATTGGAAAAGTTTGATACCGGGTGGGTGGCTTCGAGCTTTCGATCGGTACATGCAGTGATGACGTCCTACTCCGCCCTGTGCGGTCACTTTTTGAGCAGTTGCCGAGATATTAGGCGAGAGACCAAAGAGCAGAGTCAATACAAGGGGCTCTCAGAGAGGTTGCCGTCGGTTGAGTTAGTACAAAACCTGTCACTTTTGTGACAGTTTGACCGGGCTTTCCGAGCTCTCTTTGAGCTTACAGAAGACTAATGACCTTGCCAGAGGCGCACGATCACATCACACGGCAAATAGCAGTTTTTGAGGCCAGAAAATTTCGACCAGGGAAATATGCAGTTGAAGCTAATGAAGCAGGAAGGGTGATCACATTCAAGGGCGTGGAACTGCACCAAGGCCGCAAATGCGACAGCATAACTAATGTAACGCAATTTTACCAGAGCTTGACAGATAACATGGGGGCGCGGCTTCTTACAACCCAGTCTTCGCGTGTAAGCAGTAGCGTCACTGCACAACAAAATTTTGCTGCTTACAAACAGCTAATCGACGACATAAAGGTGTTGAATCCATCCTCAAGGCCCGATGATCTCGACGTCCTTTACGGCGAGGGTCAAGTGCGTCGTCTAGCACAAGGGCTTCGCGTGCACGAGAATAACGCCGTTCAAGGGATGAGGGAATATGTCGAAAACGGTGGCAAGAATGTTCCTTGCCTACTCAAACCTGTTGTGACGGCCACTAAGTGCATCCCTGTTTCAACTGCTGACTGTGAACGAGCATTCAGCGCCATGAACCACATAATGACACCGTCCAGTTAATCGATCTCTGTTGAAAGGCTGTCAACGCTGCTATTCATCAAATCGAATGGCCCACCGCTGCAGCAATTTCGCCCTGATTCTTACGTAAACTCGTGGTCACTGCCGGGTAGGCACTCTACGCTTGACGTCCGTGCTGCACTTCGAAAACCACGTGTGGAAACAAGAACAGGCGGATTTCTGGAAGATTTTTAGCGAGGACAATTTTTTTCGCGTGCTTGCAGCAAGTACACGTCACATGTGGAATTTCGCAGAATTTCATATCGTCTGAATGTACAATAAAATTTCGCAAAAAAGATCGGGCTAAGCAATTCCGAAATTTTTATGCTCTGTGACTTACGTAGGGTGCTTCAGCTAAAGGTAGCCAGACTCTGAAATGCCGGTAATATATTGCTTCGCTTTTAACACCTGAGCTAACGGTATCTGCGACAGACGATCTGGTGCCCAGCCCTGTGTGTGTCTTGCGCGTAACGCCCGCACTCTGCGTGACTATTCTACTCTGCCGCTACAGAAGTGCCAGCTCTGCTGCAAGCGATGTGTGTGTGTGTGTGTGTGTGTGTGTGTGTGTGTGTGTGTGTGTGGTGTGTGTGTGTGTGTGTGTGTGTGTGGTGTGTGTGTGTGTTTCCGCAATGTACTGGTCACCGCCACTCTTCGAGCCCCGCCCCCCCTCCACTGAAGGAAGACCTTAAGCCCTGGTTACTACACCACACAGGTACTCGGTACCGCACATACACAAGAATTCACGATACCACTATCTTTTCGAATATCGACATGGTGCGGGCATACCATCAGATTCCCGTTGCTTCGGAGTATGTCGCGAACACTGCCATCGCAACGCTTTCGGACTTCTCGAATTTCTTCGAATGCCGTTCGGCCTTCGAAACGCGGGTCAGATATTCCAGCGGTTCATAGACAGTGTTTTAGGCGGCCTCAGCATCTGCCATGCCTATCTTGATGACTTGCTAGTCGCAAGCAGCACTCCGGAAGACCACGAGAATCATCTGTGCATCGTCTTCAAGCTTTTAGTGGAGCTCGGGGTGGTCGCGAACATGGCCGAATGCGAGCTTGGCGTTCCTGGGACACGTCATCTCTGCCTCGGGAGTTCTGCCTCAGCCCAACAAGGTCAAAGCCGTGCAAGGATTTTCGCAGCCTCTGCAAAATGCCAG
The DNA here is from genome assembly GCF_013339695.2 of Rhipicephalus sanguineus. Classification (NCBI taxonomy): domain Eukaryota; kingdom Metazoa; phylum Arthropoda; class Arachnida; order Ixodida; family Ixodidae; genus Rhipicephalus; species Rhipicephalus sanguineus. Next base: position 10,980,833 of record NC_051186.1, read on the forward strand.
CTTCGAGAATTTCTGGGTTTGGTAAACTTCTACCGTCGTTTCATCCGCCACTGCGCCTAAATTCTTCAACCTCTACACGACCTGCTGGCCAATTCACGAAACGGCTCAGACAACCTCTCCTGGTCTCTAGAGGCAATGGAAGCCTTCCGCAATATCAAGGACGCCTTGGCAAACGCCGCACTCCATGAATACCCAGGCCCTGCGTCCTGCGGTGTGTAATGGTGGATACCTTCGACACCGCCGTTGGGGCTGTATTACAGCATCTCGTTGGTGGTGTGTGGCGCGCGATTTCGTTTTTCTCGAGGAAGCCAACCACGAGCGCCGCTACAGTACCTTCGGAGGAGAACTGCTGGCCGTGTATGCTGCTATTCGACATTTTCGCCGTTTCCAGGAAGGTGTAGTTTTTCGTCCTCACCGACCACAAGCCGCTTTTTATGCATAGCGCTCGCTAAGCTCCGATGGTGGAGCGCACACAGCACAAATGTCATATACATCAGAGTTCACAAATGACATCCACAACGTCAGGGCTGGGTAAAGATACTTTGAAATTGTATCGCGATACGATACAAGATACTCAGGCAAAAGCTATTTGAGATACAGATGCAAGATACTACAACAATAATTGTATCCGATACGATACTTGCCAATTGTATCTTAAGATACTTCTATACATTCGCAAATTGTTATTACAGATCCATATAATGTAGCAGCAAACGCCAACGCACAAAACTGTCTGCTTGAAATTTATTAACTGTGACCAACCTTGTTTCATTTGAATGAAATGCCTATTAGTATCTTAAAAGTTTTGTCCTTCTTGCTCAAAGTACATTAGCTCGATTCCGAAATAACTTACTGGGGTTTGTTTAAGCTGCTTAACAGGACACCTCTTTATAAACTTCGCTGACAGCGGTTCGTGCTTGTTTTTTTTGTAATTGATGGGAGTCGCTGCTCAGCTTGCCGACCAGCTAACGGGTTGCCATCCAATCACAAGAACTTCAATAAGAAGCCTTGTAACGATGGTGCAAATACCGGCGTGGACATTTACCTTGTCCGTAAGCCACCGCTACGCAATACTGGATCCCCGGACAGGTGTACAGCAGCAAGAAAGCTGGTAACGACATTTTTTATGACGCATAGTGTATACGTAGAGGACATAAAACAGAAATTGCTGTTCATATTCTACGCATCTTCTAGTGTAAAGCGTTCGTTATCAATATACTCACGAACGTGCAATTTTTTAACAAAATTTCTTCAACGAAAGAACGTGTGCAACCAGGAAACGTCTCAGAAGTATTGTATTATCGCGTGGTGTAGCGTCCAATATGAAGGCCGCAGTCAAATTGTAGAAACGAAACTCGTTACTGAGCTAACTTGCGTCAAGAAAACTAAGTAACTGAAAGTACAAGCAAAGCACGCCACACGGTGATAGCGGCGATCACATGCGTCGGTCGTCGAAAATCTGATCATCGGCGCAACGCGTCGTCTTTCATACATCAAGGATCAAAGCTTCCAGCTTTATCACTGGAGCTCGCGCTAGCTCCCGATCAAACTAGACTACTCGCGTCCTGCGCGTAACTGTAACAGAAAAATTGGAAAAAATATCGAAGCTTCTGAAACAGTGCGGCAGGGGCGTAGCCAAGGGGGGTGTTGGGGGGGTTCAAACCCCCCCCCCAAAATTTTTCAGTTTTGCTTGCGTATATAGGCACGCACACATACAAACGCACGCACGAACATACATAAAGTATGGTTGAACCCCCCCCCGAAAAAAATTTCTGGCTACGCCCCTGCAGTGCGGCGCGGCTTGCGCTGAGTGGTGCTAACAGTTTTTTTGCGGTTTAAACACAATGACACCAAAATAAATAAATAAATAAATAAAAAATAAGAGCGCATGGCAGTATAGTTGCACAAAGCGTCTCAGGACAACGCCGCTATTCGCGCTATTGCCACTTACAGCTCCGATGACCTGGTGACTAGTAATAGTAAAAAAAATCAGGGAGGCTTACAAAAGGGGAAAAAAGAAATTATAAGTAAAATAGACAGGGGGTTCTGTATCAAACATTCACAGTGAATAAGTACAGAAACCCGATGCAGGCGGGACCACTATTAGCTATGCCAATTAAAGATGAAGTATCGTCGGCTTACCTGTTAAGGTAAGAAAATAGAAAATAATTGCCTATGCAAAATTGCCTGAAAATACTAGTTGGGACGCTCATGACAAAAACGGTGCATTTGGTATAAATGTTTCTCGAATCCCCCATCTAACATCTATAAGATAGCTCCTAATAATTGCCATTATTATAATGCAAAACTCAATTTCACTATTTTATTAAGCGGTAAAGTAGAATGGGTTTGTACTGTATACTCAAAGCGCGCCGCGGTGGCCTATTGGTTATTGTGCTCGACTACTGACCCGAAGGTCACAGGAACGAATTCTGGCCCCGGCGGACGAATTTTAGATGGAGCAAAAATCCTTGAGGCCAGTGTATTTTAGGTTGAGGTGCCGTTGAAAAACCGCAGGTGGTCGAAATTTCCGACGCCCTCCAGCCGACGTCTCTCATAATCATACCATGGTTTGGGGACGTTAAACCTCAAATATTATTATTACTGTATACTCAAGGCACGCCACATAACAATATATTTGTTTTCAAAATCTTCTTGGCAGAACAGTAAATTCGAGGTGAAGTATAAAGCACAAAGCAACAGCAATTAGCAACAAAGCGAGGAGCTTCTTTTGGCAGCCCTTTACAAAATAGATATTGCAGCGACAACACCGGAAAAAGCAATAGAGGCCTAGGTAATGTCTCATATCCAAAAGAAACGCAGATAAGGAAAGCGTTTGTGCTAACAATCAAATTATGATTTCAAAAACTCTTTGAAAAAAAATAGCAGGAAGAAAAACATGCGGTACACGCTGAGATATCTTTTGCTAGGTAAAGGCTTGTTCTAATAGATCGAGCATCGGTATCGGTGGAGCTATAGTTCTTAAAACATTATCTGCATATAAGCCAATGTCATCGTATGTAAGGCAAACTTACATCCACGAAGTCCTTCAAGTCGCTGGTGTGTGAAAGCCACGAGACGCGAAGCAACTCCGTTCTTGCATTCTTCAGATTTCGTAACGAAGCACCACGCAAGAGAATCTTCAATAACGACATGAAAGCGGAATAAGAATTTCCGTGACAGACGCTGCGCTCATTTGAGTGCGCTGCGCAGGACCGTGGCTAAGAGAAAGTGTCATGGAACTGACACAAATAAAGCGAAAAAAATTCTAGAAAACAAGAACTACGTGGGCTGGGTGTAAACGTTCGCGCGCGTGTTTGTGTCGAGACTGCGCGAGCGCTGCCACTTGACACTGTTCCACTAATAGAGACGCGCCGACCTCATCACCTGCCCGCACTAGAGGACTCTGGCAGAAAGATAAATTTATGTCGCCGCCCTTAGTTTTATTCAGGTGGCTTAGTGGCGCCAGTACCAGCTTCAGAAGCGGAGTTCAGCGAGCGATAATTGTGTCGCACGGTGGTGTTGCGATAGCAGTATCTTGTATCTTAAGATACACGATACATTATTTAATGTATCGGAAATACAGATACAGATACTCGTTTTGCGAGACGTATCGCGATACAGATACAAGATACCCAAAGAGTATCTAAGATATTATCTAAGATACATGTATCTTCGATACTGCCCAGCACTGCACAACGTCAAATGCGGCGACAACGAGGTAGCGGACGTTCTCTCTCGGAATCCTATCAACTCCATCGTGCCTACACCACAGGTTGATTCTTCCGCTTTGGCAGCAGCTCAACGCGAAGACGATGAGCTAAAGCACCTGTTGACCGCGACCACTGCCCTGAATCTCAAGTGGTTCCCCATCCCCGGATCCCACGACAACGTTTGCTGTGACACAAGCGTCCGCAGAAGTCGCCCGTTCGTGCCTGCGAGCCTCCATCGCCACGTGTTCGAGTCCTTGCACAAACTGTCTCATCCAGGGATTAGAGCCACCGAAATACTGGTGACGGCAAGATTTGTCTGGCCATGCGTGAATCGCGACGTCCGACGCTGAGCACGTGAATGTGTAGCTTGCCGGCGCTCCAAGATACAACGCTTCGACAGCACTAAGAACACTCCCAACGACGGATTCTCGCTATTGTCGTATGACGGTATATTAACAAAGTACTGACGACTTGTGCAGTCGAAGTAGCGCCGGTCCAACAGGAACGCAGATCACGCGCACAGCAACAGACAATCGAGCGTGCCTTCTTCCTCCTCTTCATTACAATTGCCCCCGGGAGAGAAGATAAGCCATCCTGGCGTCTTAAGGCGTAGGCAGCATCAAAGGGTCATAGTATGGTTTAAGTCTGCTGACATGAACCGTGTCACGACCGCGATGTCTGAGGTCGTGGGGCGGCGTCAAGGGTTCAACTATGTAGTTGACAGGGGACGTGCGGCCTTTGATGCGGTAGGGGCCCTCGTAGCGCGCAAGAAACTTGTTTGAAAGCCCAGGGCTGTGAGGTGGGATCCACAACCAAACGAGAGAGTCAGTCGGGAGGTCTGGCGTAGACGCGTCGTTATCATGTCGCAGTTTTTCGCGACCTTGAGCGGCGGTTGTAAGTTTACGAGCGAGCTGCCTGCAGTCCTCTGCGTATCTCCTCGCTTGAGACACCGGCGTGCATTCGGAAGCGTCGGGTCGGTATGGAAGCAATGTGTCCATGGTGCAAGAGGGCTCTCGTTCGTACAACAGGAAAAACGGCGAAAAGCCTGTGGCAGCTTGCGAGGCAGTATTGTACGCGTAAGTGACAAATGACAAAACAGCGTCCCAGTTACTGTGATCCGACGCGGCGTACATAGTTATTATGTCACCGAGTGTGCGGTTGAACCTCTCCGTCAAGCCGGTGGTTTGCGTGTGGTAGGCTGTAGACTTGCGGTGAACGATGCTGCATTCCGCGAGAAGGGCTTCTATGACATCGGAGAGGAAGACGCGCCCTCTGTCGCTGAGCAGTTCTCGTGGTGCTTCATGTCGAAGGACGAAATTCCGCAGAATGAATAATACAACCTCTCGAGCGCTGACGGCTGGGAGTGCTGCAGTCTCGGCATAGCGCGTCAAATGATCGACGCCGACAATTATCCATCTGTTACCCAAGGAACTGCAGGGAAATGGGCCGTATAGGTCTATGCCGACGCGATCAAAAGGACGAGCAGGGCAGGGTAGCGGCTGTAACTCGCCGGAAGGGCGTTGGTGAACTTCACGCCGCTGGCACGCCGTGCAAGCGCGAATATACTAGCAAAGTGATACATTCCCCGCCAGTAGAAACGTTGCCTTAGCCGAGTACACGTTTTCAGAACGCCGGCGTGACCATGGTGAGGAGCAGCATGGAAGTAAGCGCAAAGGTCAGATCGCATGTGCCGTGGTATCACGAGCAGCCATTTGCGACCATCAGGCATGTAATTTCTGCGGTGAAGGATGTTGTCGCGCACAGTAAAGTGAGCGGCTTGGCGATGAAGCGTTCTAGAAGCTGTGGCCGATGGATCCTGCAGGAAGTTAGGATAGTTGAAAGCAGGGATCCTTTCGCTGTTCAACCAGCATATCCGTGACGTCGATGGTTGACATAGTTTCGAAGAGCGTTGATGGCGAAGCTACATCCGAAGGTATCGGTTCCGAAGGTTCCTGTCCGATCTGTAGACAACGCGAATGTTATACTCTTGTAAGCGAAGCGCCCATCAGCCGAGGCGACCTGACGGATCTTTCAGCGAAGAAAGCCAGCAAATGGCGTGGTGGTCGGTAACAACGTCGAAAGCACGACCATATATGTATGGACGGAAATTGCGGAGAGCCCAAATGATCGTCAAACACTGTTTTTCTGTCACAGAATAGTTCGCTTCGGCCTTTTTTCAACGTGCGACTGGCATAGGCGACGACGTACTCGCCGTAGCCGTCTTTCCGCTGATCTAAGACTGCACCAAGTTCGATGCCGCTAGCGTCGGCATGGATCTCCGTAGGTGCTGTGGGGTCGTAACGTCGAAGGATAGGCGGTGAGGTGAGTATACGACGTAGTTGCTTGAAGGCTTCGTCGCACGAGGTTGACCAAGCGGACATACCGTTACTAGCCGTAAGCAAATTCGTCAGTGGTGCTATGGTGGTTGCAAAATTACGTACAAAGCGCCGGAAATACGAGCAGAGGCCTACAAAGCTGCGGAGTGCCTTAAGGGTTGTGGGCTTGGGAACTCAGCGACGGCGCGAAGCTTGCCTGGGTCAGGAAGCACACCATTCTTCGATACAACGTGTCCCAATATTGTTAGCTTGCGGGCGGCGAACCGGC